>NW_010538876.1:141921-144077 GCF_000687285.1 Phaethon lepturus
CAATTTTCTATATACTACTACTACCACCATATAGACTACAAACATCATTTTTAGTATCCACACATCATATACTAAAATGCTGAGAAAAAGCAGGGAAACAAAGACCAAATCCTGCCCCATGACATGCAACTATATTCCAGATTGTGTAGAAACAGCTATATGTTTGGGGGGGGGGGCAACCTTTTTTCATGTGCGAGACCAAAGATACAGTGTATCTTATTACCCTCGCCTGCTAGAAAATGGTGCCTGTATTTCGGTAAAATAAAGCTGTTGACGTGTGCAATTGTGGTCATTATTAGGGCGATCACGTTGTTTTCATTCATTCATTCAGGATTTGCTAGAGGATGTCAGCTTCTGCAGCAGCAGCTGGCTTGACCTGGAGGAGGGGGAACAAATTCCTCGCAAGGCATACAGATTTACAGCGTGCATTTCTTGACGGACCGTTTATGATTTTATACATTGCACTCATTAAACCGAGTCAAGCCATGTATGCTGCTAACGTGGTTCACCGTGAGGCAAGCTCAAACAAGTTTAATGACAGAAAAGTCATTCAGTACTAATTTATAGTCTGATTTATTAAGGCTAAAATAGCCCACAGATGAAGAAGGTTGAAACCACTTTCTAAAAATTAAAATTTCCCCTCGAACAAAAAATTCGTACATAATAATGAAATACTTCATGGCTTTGCAGTATTCTTCCTTGCTTGCAGAAGTGCCCAGATTCCTCCCCCTTCAACACACCTTAAGCGTAGACCTTTACACACTGCACCACTACAATGTTTTCCTCCGGGTTCCCGCAATTAAATAATTTACAGTATTCATCATCAGGACCATCACTATTCATATGCACCGATTTTTTTGTTTTGCCTAGTTCCCCATTGGCATTTTCCAAAGGTTAAAGGAGGAGGAAAAAAAGAAGCCTACATTTTAGAACTGTTTCATACAGTGGGAAAAATACGATCTTTAAAATTTTAAATAGAGCTTGAATGAAGCAAAACCACTGAAGTCCAGTTCCATTTTCAAGCATGCAAAAACTTCTGCATAAATAGATGTTGGTTTTGAGAAATAAGTTACAAAGTATCTCTGCTCAGTTTCTAACGCAACCCATTTAGTCATCTGCATAAGCACAAATACTGTATCGGGTAAACTAACTCCAGGCGTAACTGGCAGTGACATTTTGCTCATTCGTAAAATGCTGCCCATGTCCTAGGACCGTTCTGATGACAGGGATCTGCCGAAGTTACAAATACTACAGATTGTAAGGTTTTACTACACGTTAAAACTGAAAGGGGGGGGGGCAGGGAGAAGACAACAGATTCCACTGCTACAAAACACGTTGGCAACCAACACAGAACACAATTTGACACAAAAACGAAACACAGTGAGACTTAAGGAAGGGACAGAACAAGCGAGGGGTATTGAACCACATAAACCATTCCCAGGAAGAGATGATATGCGGTACCTGATAGCTACAGCAGGGTAACATAAAAAGTGCATTTAGTCCGATCCATTCAACTGCTAAAGTGATGGGGGAAGGGTTAGGGGAGGTAAGATGGCCACTGCCACTTTAACACATTCAATAATTTAACAGACAACCTGACGCAGGTTAAGTTGGACGGAATCAATTCTACATTTTAAACTTTACAGGCCTATTTCGGCTACGTTGGGTGTGGTGGGGCAGGGTTTTGGGGGTTTTTTTTTGGTTGGGTTTTGCTGGGATTTTTTTACAGTCTCAAGGATTCAGTACGAAGTATCACAAGGAGGCAGACTGTGTTATTTGTTTTTAAGCATCTCAAGATGGGAAATTCCTTTTTGTTTTGGAGTCTGTGCTTGAAAACATTACATATTTTAACCTGTTATAAAACCGCAAGTCTTTCAGAAACCGAGCTCTGTTGAAAGGAAGAAAAAAAAAACGGGGTTGGTTTTAAGCACACCACTTACGAACTGGGTTGTGACACCCCAGATACGCATCTAAGCCATTAACAACCCGTACCGAATAATTACACCTGTAGGCAGGGAAGCGTGTTGATTTTAAGACTCGTCCCTCTCATGCACACCTCCACTCCCGCAGCCCGCCCGGGCGGGACAGAGGCAGACCCCCGCAGCCCCCCTCCGCAGAGAGGCCAGGCCGGGTGGGGGGAACCGGCGGCGGCCCCC
>NW_010538877.1:0-1290 GCF_000687285.1 Phaethon lepturus
CTAATCAAGGACTTTACCCAAGAACTCAAGTGCCACCCCAATCCACTGAAAATTGTATCAAACCAATTTTCTTGCATGTCTTGTTGCATTTCCTGAGTATCCTTTTCTATTTTTCTCAGTAAGTCCAAATCATGTTCTACATCCTGGGTAGCATTTGGGATATGTATGCAACAACGATCTATCCTATCCCTCAGGTATCCACAAGCTCCATGTTCTTTTAGTAGGAGCATATCTAGAGCCGTCGTATTTTGTAGGGTCATCTAAATTTTAATATTCTAAAAATTTTGTAATCAACCCCTCTAATCCTTTTTGAGCCTCCCACTTAAAAGGATATTGTTTTTGTCTGACCGGTATTCCTTTAAGTTGCCAAGGGAGTCAATAAGGATTCTAAGGCCCATCCAAGTTTTACTCCTGTCGAGGGTTCATTCCAGTCATAATCATCAATTTGTGATCTTTTTGTCCGTATTAACTTTAAATTTTCAGAATCTCCTTTAAAAGGAGCTTTCTTCCAGATTCGACATAATGTTGGCATTACTAATTCCCATCCATTGGTAAATGGGTGGTCCAAGTTCCATCACTCATTGCCCAGACTAAATGCCCTGGGCTCAGTATTGTAGATTTCCCACAACTAAATACTGTTCCTCTTTTAATTTTGTATGTATTTAAATTGTTCTTGAGTCCTCTATGCCAACATCCATGATCATTTGACTAGCATTCTTCTTAATTGGTTTAATATATAGACAAACTCCTCCTGGTGCAGAACTCCGTGGATTGAGTTCACCATTAGGTCTATATACACCTCCCAATCCTAATTTGGTGCACTCTTCTTTATTCTTTATAGGCTTTGTTTTTGCTTGATTACAAATTGATCCTGCTATCCAATAATGGGAACTTGCTCACAGTAGGTACTATCATTATTGGATCTCTCATTACTCAAATTTGTTGTTAGGATTCCCCATGGAATTGATTCACCTACTGTTCTTGGAATTGGAAGACATGCGGTTATTTGGGTTACATTTTGCAGATTAGCAAATTCCTTTATCAATCCTATCATTAAGTTCTCTTCTGGGGTTCTTTTTGGGACGTGTATTAGTTGTCCTACTTCGTCTCCAACTTTCCCTTCCAATTGGTCTATTATTACCCCAAACAATGCTCCTAACATCATCAATTTCCAAATCAAAACCTGTTTTTCCATATTTACAATGATAATTTCTTAAACACGTTTTAAAGTCAGCTTTGCAGTCTCTGAATCTCTGTTAATGACCTTCCATGATGGGGCTTTCTTCACTC
>NW_010538878.1:0-578 GCF_000687285.1 Phaethon lepturus
CCTCGGGGGCCGCCCTTGCCGTGGACTCTACTCCTCGGGGGTCGCTCAGTTTGTTAAGAGGGGCGACAAGGCGCCGCAACCAGCGAATCCCACCCGACGCCGTAGGGCGGGAACCTGCGCCACGAGACGCCCCTCAGTGTGGGCCTGGGGAGTTGGGCCCTGAGGATGAGCCGGGCGAGGCTATTCTCACCAGGGAGGGGTGGCGAGGGTGCAGCGCGCAGAGAGCGGACGGGGATGGAGCGATTTCCCCCTCTGTTTCCGCCTTCAGTGGGCCGTGCCGGTTTGCGCGGGCTTTTCTCTATTCCCCACCCCCTGACAGCAGGTCTCTCTCGCCTTCCCGACCCCGTTCAGCGATGCCCTCCTCCGAGGCCGTCCTGCAGCCATCCCCCAGCAAGCGGCAGAAAGGCTCGGTGCCCGGGGAGCCCATCGCGCGGCTCCGCTTCACTAAGCTGTCCGAGAACGCCTCAGCCCCTTCCAGGGGCTCTGCTCGGGCTGCGGGCTACGATCTATACAGGTGAGGGTACCCCACCCAGGGGAGGGGCCCACTCCACGCCGCGGCCCGTTTGCTGTCGGGGAGA
>NW_010538878.1:671-1688 GCF_000687285.1 Phaethon lepturus
CTGTAGAAGAGGCCAGAGCTGGCCTGTTCGTTAACTCCCTTGCTCCTCCATCCCTCTCATTTCCCAAGATCGGTGTAGTCACGCTGCGGCACCGATTTCCTTAGGTAGCAATGCAGCCGTTGTCCAAAAGTCAGGCTTGGCACATCAGCCCGAGTTGCTGTTGGTGCCAGAGTTGACTAGGTGGTGCCTTCCTATCAAAACTAGAAAAATGGTAGTGCATGTGGGTCCTCCCTGCCAGAGCTTATGCTTTTCTGCTTTCCTCTTGGCTGTTGGGTGCTGCCTGCCAAAGGAAGTTGTGGCAGTTTGATAATGTTTCTAGCTGGAAGCCATGTGTGCTGCTGTACAGAATTAAAGACACAGAAAAATATTTTCAAAACATCCTATATAAGCTCGTGTTTCTTTCTTTAATGTAGTGCTTATGACTGTGTAATACCACCCATGGAAAAGGCTGTAGTGAAAACAGACATTCAGATTGCACTTCCTTCTGGGTGCTATGGCCGAGTAGGTAAGTAAACAGGCTATAAATAGGCTGCAGAGCCATTGCAGAACGGGTTTGACACCATCTTCACATTTAAATTCTGCCTAAAGCTTTCAGAACTAGCCTACACAAAAAAGGTGTTAAATGGCTGTGCGATTTATTAAGCTTTGTTAACAGACGTTTCTTGTCAAATATATATGAGGTTTGGTGTATGTCAAATGACAAAAAGATGATTAGGAAAAATTTTCATAATCTACACACAACTTTATAGGCTATGCAATAGTTTGTTATTTCTCTGCAGTTTCAGAATTCGAATTGCAGAGACAAGTAGGTAATAGACATACAGAAAATACACCCCTGGATGTTTAAAAATTAACCCTGAAGTAAGAGTACTAGTGTAGTAGAATTTGACTACTTTTCGTGACAGAATACTTGAGAGAACCTCTACAAGATATTTTGTTATGTTTTGTGCATTCTTTTTCTAAATTACGTATGAATTCTCAAAGTGGAAAAAAGCAGTAGCCACTCCACTGGGGAAG
>NW_010538878.1:1719-17932 GCF_000687285.1 Phaethon lepturus
TGCCATGTCCTTTCATCTAAAAGGGGAGTGCATGTGCGTTTCTCTTATCCCAGACAAAAAAAATTTAGAACAGGGTAACATTTTAGCACCTCATTAAAAGCAGGCTAAGGTAAGCTTAAAAAAAAAACAAAAAACAAAAAACAAAACCACCCTGCACATCATTGACTTTATTTGTGTATAGTATTTCTTAGTAAAGTGCTTGCCAGATACTGTTTTCCATCGTAACCTGAATGGATTGATCTGATAGTCTTTTGAGATTATTTTTGGTGGCTACCACTGGTTTGAAATAAACTGAGATAGATAGTCATTGTGTGCTCCAGCCACCTTCCTTTGAGATACCTAGTCTGAAATTGGTGGTGTAAAAAAAGATATGCTTATATCACTTTTTTTGTGATTGTAGCCTGTAGCAGCTGTTGTTTTGTTTAATATATACGGTAACACAGGAGTTCCTGTAAAATCATTTTTATTTTAGAAAGACTGTGGAAACAGTTCTTGCTGCTATGACTCTGTGCAAACACACTACGTAACCTATAAATACTGTGTAAGAGTTTTAAAAGAAACAAATTATTGTATTTACAAAAAAATTCTTGTTTTCTAGCACCGCGTTCTGGTTTAGCAGCAAAGCACTTCATAGATGTTGGTGGTAAGATTTTTGTTCTTTTTACTAAGACTTTGTAAATCTTGATTGCAGGAGTGCCTTAATTTCACACTGTAATATGTGTAAGTAAGTAATTATCGCTTCATTAGTAGTCTGGCAAAAGGAGATAACTCGGAGCCAGGGTAGCATAATTTTTTTAAAACCTGCTAAATCATTAAAAAATTACTGATTTTTTTCTTTTTTTTTTAAATAACAACCATATTGTACTTTTGTAGGCAATGCCTGGCATACGAGTATTTCTTGGTTTAGGTTTTAAAGATTACTTTTTACATTCTGCTTTCTCCATTTTGACTAAAAATCTATGTGTGATTCTTTTCAGTCTAGTGTAAGATCTGAATGAATTAAATCAATAGCATATGTTACACAGAGAATATATAGTATTGATATTCAAAAGGAATGATTGAAAGCACTGGAATACACCATTACTGTGGGTAGAACTGATTATTAGGATTAAAAGAGCTTTAGTTTACTCTTGCTGATGAAAATATAATAAATTATGTAAAGCAAATGAAATTTAAATTCATAACATTGTACATTGACTTAAAAATTGATAGCCTTTTGAACCAGAAATAAAACTAAAATCCCACTTTCTACACGTCTTTACTGTTTGGGTTTTTTTGTTCAATACTACCAACAGACTTGTTTTGAATAACAGGGTGTTTTTTAAAAATATTTTGAGCTTTTCTTTAATCTTGGTTAGAAATTCAGAGATACCTCTTCAAAAACACTATTATAGGCATACCTATAATCAGAAGCCTTTATGAAAGCCTCACTGTCTTTTTGCCATATACCTATAACTGCAACATGAAGTAAATGATGTTGGAAGTTCAATTCCAGTTTTGCAGTGGGGCTAACTGGAGCACAGGCAGATTCTCTTAAGTATTGTAAAATGGCATCTACATTGCACAGTTTTCCTCACTGCTAAGATTATTATGGAGTTACTCTGAGCACAGCTGTAACCACAGCAATTTAACTAGCACTAAATGTGTATTATGTTGTTCTAATTGTACAGGAACACAGTTCTCAGTTAAATAAAATGTTTTCTGCCTCCTAAAACCCTAAGCAATTGTTTTTCTGGCAATAGATTGTAGTAAAAGAACTAAAGCCTGTGTTTCTGATTTAACGACATAAAGAATATGCATCTAATGGGTATCTTCAAAAGTGCTCGGGGGGCCAAGGGAGCGCATTTTTTGCAAGCTCATTATAGTTTGAATCATAATAGAAGTTGACAAGAAAAGTGTACTGAAAAGTTGAGGCCTTTTCTTCTTTGCTAGGTTTTTGGGTTTTGTTGGTTTGTTATTTGTGTTGCCCCCCAGTGTTGAACAAGAGAGACTACTTAAAACAGTGGTACTCCGCCTTTACGTGCTTGTAGGCTTGGTTCTAAAGGTGGGGAAGGGTTACTAGGCATCCTTCTCTTTGTGATGCCAGCCAAAAAGCAAAGCAATTCCCAATATAATTTAGAGCTGCTGCAGAATGACTTTATTCTGTCTGGCTGTGCCTGTGATACAGTTCTGATATCAGAGGTTAAAGGGGAGCATCTTAGACTAGATATTATGAAAAATTTCTTTATGGAGAGAGTGGTCAAGCATTGGAACAGGCTGCCCAGGGAGGTGGTGGAGTCAACATCACTGGAAGTGTTCAAAAAACGTGTAAACGTGGCACTTTGGGATATGGTTTAGTGGGCATGGTGGTGTTGGATTGATGGTTGGACATGGTGATCGTAAAGATCTTTTCCAACCTTAATGATTCTGTGATCTGTGCCAGCTTTGTGTTGTTCAGGCTTTGTCTTAAATAAAAATTGATTCTTGCATGTCTGTTACATTTAAGGTTTTTTTTTTGCTGGGTAACATACAAAAGAGCACTAAGATGGGAATCAAAGATTCTATACACCCCTATGACTCTCTGTAGTATATGTGGTCTGCTATGGTGTGGTTCTTTAAAGCAACACTTCTAAAACCATTTTGTTGAAAAATACATATGCTCTGTAACAGTCTGTCCAATTCGAAAGTTAAACTAGGAAATACCAGCAGAAAAACAGGAGTGCTTAGCAGGATGACCCATGTTCAGGTTTAAAAAAAGCTGACAGTCGACAAACCACGAGTAAAAACTATTACTGACAGTTAGTAGAGGACTTCTTATTTAAAGGAAAAAAAACCAAAACAATTGTTAGCTAATTTTAACTTGTCCTCCAGAAGTACTTTTGTCACAATGAGGGCATTATCCATTTAAGTAAAAATACAGTGCCAGAAGTCCTAAGGGTCAGGGGGGGAAATTGGGATCATGCGAGAATATGTTCAGAATTCACATCTGCTAGGTGTGGATGCTCTCCCAACAAGTGACATGCCAGACTTCTGACAGAGTAAGACAGAATGTCAGACTGCCAATTCCAATGCATGATTTTTCCAAAAATTGCTTAGATTATTTCCATCCAATACACATAATTGAGAAAAGTGCCTTAGTCCTCAGCAGTGTATATAAGGATGTTAATGTGTATTGCCAGTACACCCAGTTACATAAAGTGAGTTTGTGACCCTATACAGAAGGAAAACTGACCAGGTCTTCCTGGATCTTATTTTCCTGTATCTTCCAAAGATCATATGTTCTTTGATACAACTAGAATAGTTTGAACTCAAAATCCACACAGTGGTTAAACTCAGTAAGACTATGTCAACAGAAGTAGCATACATTTAAAGAGAAAATGATTGTTAGGGAATTCATTTCACAAAATCTTTACCCAACTGTGTCTTTAACAGAATTTGAAGTTATCATGGCTTTGACAGTGTTTCAGCACAGCATTAGACTAATCGTTTTGGACAGAAAACATATTTTTAAATGTTATTTTCTTAATGCATAACTTCAACTCTAATTGCAAGTTCTGTTTGTATTGGGTAAGCTTTTAAAGAAGCAGCCTGCTCTTCTTCTCTGCATCCTATGGAAAGATTTCACCCAGAAATGTGCAGAAAGTGCAATTCTTGTCTGCTGGAAAACACATCCAATACAATCTGTAGAACCATTACAAGGTGTTTACTTTATAGCTAAGCTGAGAGAATTAGAGCGTTTTGGTGAGGGGTTTTTTTTTTCCCCTCTAGTGAATAATACAAGTGACTTAAGTTTTCAGTGTTGCTGACTTCAGTTTAGCCACAGAAATATTCGTCAGCCTTTTCCATATTTAGTTATCATATAGTTTTCAAATACTAGAGAGCCAGTCTCTAGCAGTAGTCAAATAGATGGTCAAAATGTGCCATTAAGCTCCAGTTACTCCATTACAAGCTAAGTTTTAGATACTTTTTTTTTTTTTTAATTTCTCTGCCAGAAAATAGCAGTAATGCCTGGTAGATTAAAAAGCTTCACTGGCAGTTAACCAATACATCAAGTACAATTTTTGAGAATGGTTTGTCAAACTAAGAACTTACCCAGATAGCTAATGATCTTTTTATATGCATCTATGAGCATATGTACATAATTTTATGTGCCAAATGTGAGTTCTGGCTTTCAGCTCTCCAGCTGATTGACTCATGTGACCAAATACACCAAATTAATGGGCAACTGACTGCAGAACTTGAGTGATACTTAAAGTTATTTGTGCTGCCATTACAAGTTCGTTGAATCTCTTTGTAATGCATCTATGTAGTATGAACTCAGTGTCCACTATTGTATAAAACAAAGCAAATTATTTGTGTAGCACTCTTTGCTAATGCTTTGTGTCACCCCTGGTTTAGCAATTATGTAAATGCTCTAGATTATCTGGTATTTTAAAAAGGTGAAAGAAATAGTACTTTGCTAGAAGGCAGCAAAATTTTCATGTTATTCTTTTATAGTTCAGCCTTTTTTGCTTATAAACAAAATTGATTTTTAGTATTTTAAGTGTTGAATTGCAACATTGAACTGTGGTAGAAATTGTGAAAGAAAGCTCTGTGATCACCAATAAAAGTGATGCACTGTGATTCTCAATTTAACTGATGTGTAGTTGACTTTCTGAAAGCTGGTCTAACCTAAACCAAATAAACAGTACAAGATGTGTGCATGGAGCTTTGGTACCTCAAGCTCTCCAAATCAACTGAACTGAATGCTACATTCAAGATTTTTTAAAAATATTTTTTTTTTTATTCTGGAAAACAGGATATGCTGTTTGATTCATGCACAGCAACCCCAATGTCTTGTTCACTGTTACTTTTGACAGTGCTCTGTAATTAGTGTCCCTTTAAGCAATTGAATGCAGTTAAATACCAGTGAGTTAACTTGAGAACTGAATGTTTTCTGAATTTTCAGAACTGGGATACTCCCAGTGTTACTAGCACCTTAATTAAGAAGCTGTTCAGAAATGTGATTTGGACTAACCCGTAACATTACACAGGAGAGAGAGCTGTATATATACCTTTTTCATGCAAGAACTGGTGCAGAGATTGTACCGTAACTATGGACCATATGTACTGCAATATTTTCACACAGCTGAAGGAACTAAGCAAACACACCTCAGTTTTCTATTTTTAAGTGTGTATGTTGTGGTTCAACATTAAAACTTCAAGGTATAGTCATCCTACAATTTTCCTCTGGTGTTTATAATCTCTAAAGGTAGTACTTTGTATGTATGAGTCTGGGAATATCTTGGAATGACATATAATTTTAGTATTTGAATTACTTCTGCAAGTAGACTTCAAAACATATACTTTGGTCCACAAGGAAGACCAAACTCCAGTTTTTCCATGGGAAATATGTTTCCTGTATCTGAGAGAAAAACCCCAAAGAAGGATAATGTGATTATTTTAATGTGTATTGGTAGATAATCCCCTGAACTATGTAGTTAATACAGTTATATAAAATATAAGAGCAAGCTTGTTCTACAGTATTTACACTTCAGTATAGCTGAATGACAATCTATTCCTTAAAGCTTTAATTCCATTACCCTGTCTGAGATATGGGGTTTGGATCTGTGCAAATCCATAGCTCTCAAATAAAGTGTTAGAGTTGAGAAAAGATTTCAGCTTGACACTCAGAGAGCTGAAGTTAGCAGAACAAATGGAGCCTGAATTTGGTACAGCTGTCTTGATTTCAGATAGGGTGTTACAACTAAAATTAGTAGTTCAGTGGTAAAACACTTCTTGATACGTGGTGGTGTTTTTCAGTTCTTTTTGCAAGATTGATTAGCATTTTTAGATATTTAAGTGTTTTCATATATATTGTTTAACTGTGCCTGACTAGTATAAAGGATGTCAATGTGAGGTACTGCAACAATCTGCTAATCCAAACGTTATCTAATCTATTTATCTCATCTACTGACAACATTTATTAACTGGTTATCCCTCTTAATTCTTTCTTATGACAGCTGGTGTTATTGATGAGGATTACAGGGGAAATGTTGGTGTGGTACTCTTCAATTTTGGCAAGGAGACTTTTGAAGGTAAGTATTAAGGTTGGCAGAGCCTGTTTTCAGCCATTTAACTGGAAATGAGAAACCACTTTTTCTTTAAAAGTCTATGAAGAGTTAGAATTAGCTGAGAACACTTTTCTTCTTGCAATTAACAAAAACATGGAAACTTAGCAGTGTCCTGTCAAGGAAACATGAAAAATGACCCAAAACCACACTACCACCACCACCAAACCAAAACAAACAAACACACACCCCTGCTTAGCTAAGCTTTAGAGTCATAAGCTGTACTGAAGCGCAGCTTTGTATTAAGTTTCTTTCTTGCTCTGCAGAAAAACGAGCTAGCTGAGCAATATTTGAGATAAAAACCTCTCTATGATCCTGGGAAATATGAGTATTAAAGATATGATTTTCATTAATCATGCTGTCTGTCTGCAAACAGTCAGTTTTAAGCTTCAGGGCCCAGCTACAATATTGCCAGTGTTTTTGTGGCCTTTTCTGTAACGTCACAGCACAAACTTCTTATGGCAGTTCTGTGAACGAGACTGGGTACTAATCAGAAATTTTGTTTTTCTTTTATCAGTGTGGTGTCCCCCCCGTCCGTCCCCCCCGAGAAATCAGTTCCTGGGTCAAGTTCAGAAAAGGAGCCACATTATACATACACCTGTCTCTCCATTTCTGCAGTATTTATGCATAATGACACTTAAGATGCCACAGTATAGCAGTAGGAATGAGGGGAGATGCCTTGAGCTGGTATTGCTGCTGAAACTTCACATTAAAAGGCCTAAGCACAAGCTTATCTTAGCCTGTATTTTTCTGGGGCTATTAAAGTCTGTTTAACTAGGTTTCAAATAAGTGTGTACATTTTAGTACATTCTGATACCCTTGAAAGGGGACTGTCTAAACTTTGTATTGATTGTTCACTTTTTTTGAAGAAACGAATAATATTTTAACTTCATTGCAGTTAAAAAAGGAGATAGGATTGCCCAGCTCATCTGTGAACGCATTTGCTATCCTGAGCTTGAAGAAGTTGAAGTAAGTTGCCAAAAAGAGACACTTCTGCTATTTTCAATAATTAATAGTTTAAGATAGTTCTATGTAAGTTGAAATCTATGGCATAGGTAAATACTTTGCTTTAAAACTACTTTCAGTGTTTAAAGCTGCATGGTTAAATGCTACCTGAATAAAAATTCACAATGTGGGATTTGTTTAAACTTGTACAAAAAAGGTATTCTAAAATGTCTCAAATTTTTTGGTTTAGTTTCTCAATTAAAGCTATTGTTACGAGTAAACGTATGACAGACGATACCTGTTGTATAGAAACAAAAGGCAAGTTAAGACACTAAACCAACTTATAATTGATGTCTTTCAGGCTCTAGATGATACAGAACGTGGCGAAGGTGGCTTTGGTTCTACTGGAAAGAACTGAAAATTATTTGAATATGCTTTTTTCGTTATGCTATTTCTAAATTTTCATTTGAATTAGAAGTGGGATTTGAGTACATGAACGCCTTCAAGTTTTATACAGACTTCTGTGTATCTGTCCTCCTGTCTATTTTTACATGCAGTGAATTCATCTGCATTGTGGGGACATGTGCATAACTGACTTGAATGATTAGTTGATGTATTTTTTTTTTTTCTTTTTAGATGTT
The DNA here is from genome assembly GCF_000687285.1 of Phaethon lepturus. Classification (NCBI taxonomy): domain Eukaryota; kingdom Metazoa; phylum Chordata; class Aves; order Phaethontiformes; family Phaethontidae; genus Phaethon; species Phaethon lepturus. The sequence goes on from NW_010538878.1 coordinate 9,395, forward strand.
CGGTTCTCAGTAATAAGAACTCATTGTTTATGTGCTGATTAATAAATTTTAAAAATAACTTAATGATTTGATTTTATTTTGCTCACCTGAACTAAAATGACTGATTGTTCCCTTGCCAGTTTGTGGTAATCTTCTGAAACCTATCTTCCATGTAGTTCAGTATTTCATGCGGAGAGCGTATTTCATATAGAATCAGTGATAATACACGTATCAATATGACTTCCCACTCTGACCTCTAAATCAGAATAAGGCAAAGGTATTTAATATTGCATCTTGTACAACCTGTGTTTCTGTTCAAAGCTGAAGTTCTGTCTTTGATCCTTAGCTGATGCTCAAACAAAAAATTTTTCAACTCTCTATTAAAAGAGCAGGCAATACAGTGTTTGAGCCAAATAACACAACTCATCTGAAAATCACTTCTATATAGTAAATAAATGCTATGAAATATGCTGTGGAAATATGTGTTGACAAATTCATCAGTAAGTTATTGTATGGAAGGAAGATTCTGAATTATTGAAGCAGTGCACGAATTGTTTTTTTCAGTTCTATTTTGACCACAGAATCACTAAGGTTGGAAAGGACCTTCAAGATCATCAAGTCCAACCATCAATCCAGCGCCACCATGTCCCCTAAACCATGTTCCGTAAACCATGTCCTGAAGTGCCACATCCACACGTTTTTTGAACACTTCCAGAGATGGTGACTCCACCACCTCCCTGGGCAGCCTGTTCCAATGCTTGACCACCCTCTCCGTGAAGAAATTTTTCCTAATATCCAATCTAAACCTCCCCTGGCACAACTTGAGGCCATTTCCAGTTAACATAAAACCATGAATCTGATTGTCTTTAAGTGGGGGAGTCTCTTAAATGACTGAAAAGCTTTCAGGTAAAAGAGCATGCATACAAGAAGAAGGACAAAAAGGAAAGAACCTTGAGTATTTTGTAACTTCACAAAAAAAGAATTAGAAAAGGCTGTGAGGCTTTCAATTTGTTTTTTTCTCTGCAGGTGTCTGTATTCTCTTTTTAGTTTTTCTTAGCTGAAAGGTCACAGGTATGAAATATTTTGCTTTAAGTATTGTTTCAGCAGAGGAGAGGTAGTCTACAAAAGGACCTAAGATGTTCACAGCATTATTCTCCTTGGTAGTCTCAGATCATAATAATCCTGTTGGTATTTGTTTCATGTCCTTGTCTAGGACTAACCATTTACAGGGAAGTAGGCCCAAAACATTTCACATTTCATACATTTTACCCGTCCCCTTCCCCAAGGAGCTGGAAATGTAATATGACAGCATTTGGATTCCTTCAACCATAGGATAGTCATTACATTGACTTGGCAGTGCTGAAACAGTAAGTGCATTAATCTTTGACTAGGATAGAAGTCTTTCCTGCCATGTACATTACATGCTTATCAGTCCCTGTTGGTTTTTTTTTCCCCTGCACCCTTGTCACAACACTGTACTTAGAGCTGTTGTACCCAGACATTCATAAGCAGGTTTCCTGCCGTGTACATTACATGCTTATCAGTCCGTGTTGGTTTTTTTTCCCCTGCACCCTTGTCACAACACTGTACTTAGAGCTGTTGTACCCAGACATTCATAAGCAGGCTTTCGTGCAAAAGCCTATTGTAAGCAAGAAGCACATTATACCAATGAAGTTTTAAATGAATTAGAAAAGCTGATCTTGACACTAAGTTTCTTCCATTCTATACCTTGCCAACAAGGAACTTCAATTACCTAGGCTATTTAAAGGTCTTAAAATAATTACAGTCCTTTCATGTAAAGCTTTTTTCTCTTCATGGACTGTAAGTTCAGAGCAAGTTTTGCTGCTCCTCTTTTCTTCTCTCCTCACCCTGATGCAAGTTGTTCTTAAAAGATACTACCAGATGATCTTGCTTGGAACAGCAATCTACAAGGAAAAAGTTGAAGTTTTGTTGATACTTATCATTTGTTGTACCTGTTGGAAATGAATCTAATTTCCATTTTTGAAAGTAATACTAATAGCCCAGATTCTGAGATGAGAAGGAATAGTATTTGCTAGAAAAAGCACTATCTCGGAAGCTCTCAGACAGGAGGAAGAAACATAAGTTTACAAATTTATGTAAAAATGTATGTGAAATTTACAAATCCATGTCTGCCGTAAGCTGTCAACATACAGACCGTTTTCTAAGTGTTGTGACCAAAAAGGGATCACTTATTTTGAAAATTGGTATAGTGGAGTTCCTTTTCATCATTTTTCAATACTTATCTAGAGAAGCATGTAATGAGTTTAAGATTACTGCAGGGCTCTTCCCAGCAGGACCTTGGAAAAGGCTGACTATCTGAAACAACAGAAATGCTTTCAGACTCACCCCTACATTGAACTCCTCCCTGTGCCTCAAACTATTGCACTAGGGTAACAAATTCTGATAATTCCTTTTATAGTGTTGGGGTTTTGCTTCAATATGAGTAGCAAATCTATAGATAAAGACAAATACTTTTAACCAGGCAACAAGAGTTACATACCAATGTACTGCAAGTTCTTAAGTTGATACTTCCTACTGCAGACTAGGGCCTGTATTGAAACCTCTAGAAGCTTCTTCTATAGGTAGTGAGTAGAAAATTCTGACAAGAGTATTTGCTACTTTCTGGTTCAAACCATACTTGCCTACTTATTTTTTTAAAGAAAGTCCACAGTTTCATTAGTATGAAAAGCAATATCCTCCAAATTATTTTAATGTTCCCTTTTTCCATTAACATTACTAAGATAAAATACTTTTGTGGTATAGAGATCTGGCAAACATACACAGGAGGCACAGAACAGTTATCTGTTGCAGAAGCTAGTTTTTAACTTCCCTACTCTTACTCATAAAACTAACTCTCTCCCTATAAGCAAGGGGAAGAAGATAGTTAGGCACTTCTTCAAGAAATTTCCCTCTTTATATTAATTAGCACATTTAATCCTGTTCTAAATAAGAATCAGAATGTTTAAAAATTTTTATATTAGCAAAAGGAAGAGGGGACTGGGAAACACGTTGATCTTGTTCATTACTTTATCTGAGATCTATCCTTCTCCCTAAATTAACTAGTTGTAAATTAGTTTTGTAATTCAGTGAAAAACTGGCTGTGTCCTTGACTGAACAACATGCTCGTGCAAGTAACCTCACGAGACGCTAGACACTAACATGCATAGGTCTTCTGTCTAGACAGATTCATGTGTCCCGAACCTGTCACTGAGGTGTGATCCCCAGGACTCACTATAGGTATGAAACTGAAGAGAGGTAAAGCTCCAAAGCAAGTCCAAAATATAATGCTGTTTGCAAAAAACCCGAAATGAAAATTACATTAAATAAAAATTATGTTGGGCTGTTCTCCATTATCACTGAACAGGTTCAGATAAAGCTATTTAAGTTTAGACTGTCAACTACTGTTGGAGAAGGGACAGGTTATCTCCAAGAGGAGTTACCTAAAGCTTGGGGAATGATCTTATGGAATGTCCTCTGTGTGAATGGAACATGGAGCTTTTATAATGGAAGATAATTTTTGGGAATTCTCATCTACAGCAGAAAATGGCTTTTTCCTGCAGGGAAAGGAAAAGGACATTACTAACTAATAATCTGCTTCACTTCTTTTAGAAATGGATTTGACTTGTTACAAATAGAGAAAAAAATCTGGCCTTCAACCCCAGGTGAATTTGGAAGAGAATGATAACTTTTGAATTCGAATACTTGACGCCAGATCCACCTCCCCATGGTTTGGGTTCTATTTTCTGATTTGGACTGAAATACATGTGACAACTTGTATTTCCTTAGCAAGGTAGAAGTTGATAAGCTGATGAGGGTCTTGAAGGAACAGGTGATCACTATACTATACAATTCCTACCATTTGAACTTTCCACTTACAGACAAAAATCTTAAAAGAACAATTATGGTAATGATACCATTGATCTTTAGTCCTTTTCTTAGTTCCCTGAAATATTAGCCTGGTCTTTAGTGGTTGTGAATATAAACACTACTTCCTCAGTTCAGCTACAGTTATATTACTCTGTGGCATGTTAAGAATTTTTTAGATTTAACGTTTTTTAGTAGGTCAGCCACTAGATGGCACTTAAAGTTTGCTTTCTTTTCAACTTTTTTCCCAGAGATATTTTTCAAAGATCTGTTCATCAATAATTAAGAGTTGATGACTCCCATTGGGACTGTGTTGGCAGAAAGCAAGATGCAGCAATATTTGAGTGAAAGCAGGCAAAAGTGTAACCATTAAAAAGGGGAACAATGACTATAATTTAAATAAGATTTGGGTGGTTGCAGTGTTTGCATAATCCCTCCTGGCATGCAAAAGCAGCAGAGAAGCCTGTGGCTTTGCTCTCCTGCTGTGTTTCAACAAAAATGGAAAATTGTAATGAACAGCAACATTTTTCCTATCTTTCATATTCACTCTCTTCTTACTCCCCCTTCTTCCATTCCTTTAAGTGGAATGCAGTCTACTTAAGGATTGCATTGTAATGAAACTAGTATATAGCTTGGTAAACTCTGCATTGGATTCTTCAAATCGAATGCCTCTTGCTGCAAGTTCGGGACATAAATTAAAACTTACTTAATAGGTATTAACCCAAAAGAGGCAGGTGACATATAGTAACCTGAATTATGTGAATTTTTATTAAGGTTCCCTAGTTTCTGTATTGGTTGCTACTCCTGTAATAGCACAGTCCGGTGCTCCTGCATTTGTCTTCCCTCCCCCCCACTGCCTTCTATTTTTTTTTTTTAAATAACTATCTTTGTATTTTGGCTTAAAGATGGTTAAATAAGTTTCGGTATTAAGTAAACTTCTATGACCCTGCCTATTTCCTGTCCTGTCAAACCTTTCCTTGTAAGAATAACAGTGTCCTTTTATTTGGTGGAGTGTAGCATGATGTTTTTGGCAGGCCCAACATTTTTGACTCGCATAAATTTGTGACCTCAAGTGCAAGAAAAGTGAATGCTTGCTTCAGTGCCTCATGGTTTCTGCCTAAAAAGAAAAGTGTCCACATTGCTAACCATTACAATTTCTGAAGGAAAATTATCAGCACACTTATTCCACGTGATTGCACATGACTGCACTTCCAAAGAAAAGAATCAGAAATAAAAAGTATTTTGCACCTAGTTATGTAAGGTACCAAAAGTCCAAAAATATAGGGCAGACTGTACTGCCTTACTGGTTTCTAGAACTGGCACACAGGGTGCTTCCCTCGCTAACAGATATTTGGCCTCAAATACCTCAGTTAGGATGTGATTCTGCAAAGTGTAAATTCAGGTCTGCTGCTGGGCAAACAATGTCATTGCATGGTTAAAGGTGGCAGGATCAGGTCTGAAGTGAATTAACATACTTATTTTCCTAAACTTTTTCTCCATTAACTGTGTGGTTATTTAGCTCTTTACCACCAAAGTGATGCTTTTTCCCAACTCTATTAGAACACAGCAAGAAAACTTTTTACCCTGCCAAGTCTGAAAACCTAACAGATTAATTTTATAATTAGAGAACCCTCATCCAGAAAGTAACTACTGTATTTTAATATGTAAAATATGCTTAAATAATCATGTGAGCTGTATATGCACACTTACTTGTTTCCCCTTAGACTTTGATGTTTTTTCATTATGTCACAAAAATGTAATATTAATCACTGGCTTTTGAGGAAACATTTGTATAGTAAATTTTGTAACAGAAATGAGAGCTTTGTGTCAGTTAGTATTGATTGTAGCCTTAGCATTTAAAGCTGATACCCTTGAACTGAAGAAAGTTATCTTTTGACTACTATTGATTACAGCAAAAGAGTTTGGTTTTGTTTTCTAAAAGGAAAAAGAAAAAACAGTCATGAATGTGTATATCTTTGGCCAGATTCTATTAACATGAGTATTTTGCGGCTTATGGATTCCTAGTCCAAAAAGTTGACCAAGTGACCAATACAAAACAACTATGTGTCCGAGTGGAAGAAATCTTCCCCTTTCCTTTGCAGCTAAGCTAACTGAGCCATGTCTAGCAAGCACGGCAGCAAGTAGTATCCAGTGCCACCTTGCTAACATACCTCAGTCCTGACCACAGCCTTCCTGCTTGCTCTAAGCTTGCACTCCGGTCACTGCCAAATTACAGGTACCCTTCCTTAGGGTGCAGGACAGCATTAAGGTTTTCACAGCAGCAAACACAAAACACCAGTCTCGCTTTCCTACACTTCCATGGAGAAGTTACTGCTGGCAGTGAGCCAAACTGTCAGCATTACAGGTAATTCAAGCCATTTAAATTCTGCAAGAATAATTTTTTTTTTGGTCCAGCCTATCCCATGACACTGTATCATAGCAATACATAAACTGGCAGTCAAAGAAAAGGAGGAGGTCTTTTGTCTGGGGAGAAAGTATGATATTTCAATCCTCATCTTACCTTTCTTCTCAACTTGCATTAAGGCATTAGCAGTGTGAGAAAACTGAAAAAGGAGTTGTGACAATGCCAGGAAATCATGAATCCAGCAAGAGAGAACTCATTGCCCTCCCTGGACATGAAGAAAAGGAGACAGCTGAGTCAGAATGGACTGAGAGCTCCCACTTTATCATCTTGGTGAGTTTCTTTGGTTTTGGGGTGGATTTTTTTTGTTTGTTTAGTTGTTTTTTTAATATTAATCATATCAATTAAACTAATAAAAGTTATCCAGGAAAAAATGGATAAACCTCACTGCCTGGAATACTGCTACCAAATGAAAAACCAAAACTGCTGTTCCAGGGAGGGAGCAAGTTACTGGTATTTTTGTCAGAACATCATTCCTCACCCAAGCAGCACTGTATACCTTGTTATCAGTTTCTAACTGAGAAAGGCTTTAAAGAGGGCTTCACATTTCTGGAAGCATGACATAAATTGTGTCCCATCCCAGGTCACCTGCACACAGCCTCCAGACTGCTGTCCATAACTTTCCCAAATGCCATCTGAGTAAGACTGACTAATAGTGAAAACAGGCAAGCTTTCACCATTGTATCTTGAGCAGGCTGGAAGTCTGCTGTGTGGGAGAAGTAGCTTCTGTTTGCATTTACTTTTTATTTGGATGACCTTTGAGAGTTGCTTAGTATTTATGAGACAGCCTAAACTGAGCAGAAAAACTGAGCTCAGGCACTTCTGAGTAGTTTCGTTCCTACAGCAGGGTTCTGGATTTTTCAGTCCTCTCTGCTCCTGGGCACCAGGACCTACCTTTGTATTTTTACATCATTATTTTCTGCTAATAAAGTTTATTTTAAAACTACGAGAACCTACGTTAATAACAATAATAACAAATTCGACTCCACCTCTGTCCCCATACTCGTCAAGTTTGCTATTCAACTGTCCAGAACGTGTGTTGGAGGCATGGCTATGTGTGTATTAAAGCATGCAAATGATCACTGATGCCAGGATTGCATACAAGCTAAATGAAAAATTATTAGTCATTTGCAATTATTCCAAGAAATATTGAGTAGCTGCCAAAATAATAGAACAGCTGGATGAGGAGAGGGGTAGAGTCAGTTTAAGCTGGCAGTCAGGCTGAAGAAATTCATGCAAAGCCACAGCCATGGTTGTCTGGAAGAGTCAACTTTATCCCGGTGTTGGGCTGGTGCACAACAATGTGCACTGATAAAGCAATGTGCTAGCAACATCTGCCCAGCAAATGGGTTACTCCTCCAGCTTCCATTATGTTTCAGCTGTTGGAAAACACCGAGCTCCCCTAGAGCCACAGATCAGCAAAAACAATGCAACATTGAAACCAGGGCAGTCTGGCTGTGGTAGGACTGTTAATCATGACACTATGTTGTTGGTAGTAACCCAGGTTAGGAATGAAATGGGGTTATTGCAAATACTATGACTGTGCAAATAGAGTAGATGTGAAGAAAGCTAAGGCTTAACTCATATCTTATGATCCCTTAGGGTCTCCCTGGATAGCACCGTTTCCCCTCATGCCTTTGCTCATTGATCTCTACCTTCAGGTTTGCCAAACTTTCATTTTCCAGGTGTGCCATCAGCTAGCAGCAAATGGTAGGAGTGTTTAAAGATAGTTGAAAGATTCATGTGAAACTTGCTTACTTCTAGTGACAGCAGAGAAATAATTTAAGCTCTATTTAAGTATTTCAAAGTAAAAGTGCTTACAAAATAGGCATAAGAACCAAAATTAGACTTAAGAGCAAAACTCCTGGTTTAGTATTCTAAAGCATATACCAATAGCCCAGGGAAAACCCTTTTTTTACAACTCCATCACAAGTCAATTAAGTTACCTTTTCTATTGCTGCCTTAGAATAAAGCACTTTCCGTAGTCTCACTGGCCTAAAGTCACACAGAATCACAGAATTGTTAAGGTTGGAAAAGACCTTAAGATCATCAAGTCCAACCATCAACCCAACACCACCATGCCCACTAAACCATGTCCCGAAGTGCCATATCTACACATTTTTTTGAACACTTCCAGAGATGGCGGCTCCACCACTTCCCTGGGCAGCCTGTTCCAATACTTGACCACTCTCTCCGTACAGAAATTTTTCATAATCGCTAATCTAAGCCTCCCCTAGCACAACTTGAGGCCA
>NW_010538879.1:0-13373 GCF_000687285.1 Phaethon lepturus
GGGTGCCCAGGTGCGCTGCGTCGCCATATGCGATCATGAGGGCCGGAGCTCGCAGGGCTGCTCTATAAAAAGGGCAGCAGCAGCACAGGAGCTGGTTCCCTGGGCTTTCACCCTCCAGCCTGCCTGTTGAGGATGGTGATACCTGACCTGCTTCTGTATAAACAGCTCAGGAGGCTGGGACTGCTCACGGTGCTGCTTTTGCCTTGTCTGTGGCCCAAGGATGCCGGGGTAAGTCTGCTGCTCTCCCCACCAGACCTTGGGTGGCTTTTCCTCTGACCCAGCTCTGCTAATGGCCTGCTGCTGTCTGGAGGTAGCTGACGGGCTGATGGCGTAGGGCCCCTCACAGGTTGTGGGAGAAAAAAAAAAATGGGGGGGTTGCCTTTGGAGAAGTTGCTTGTAAGTCTTTCTGCCATGTGTTGCAGGCAGAACCCTGGATCTTTAAGCTTTGGTCTTCCAAACAGATAGGAAAGCTCTTCACTTAGTGGGCAGCTGGGTAGCCCAGCTGCTGTCTGAGTGGGCAGGGACCCATCCTGCAGCGCTGGGCTGCGTCTGCCTTCCCCGGCTCAGCCAAGCTGCACTGCCTGCTCACTGTGATCCATCTGGGGTCAGGCTTTGACTTTTGTACTCTCCAGCAGAGCCAGCCCAGGGTAGATGTTGCTCTGGAGCTGGCCTCAGTCTCCCCTGAAACTCCTGGTGTCCAGCAGATGATGGCGGGTGGCTTTAAGGATTGGAATGCCTCTGGCATGTGTCACACTGTGCTGGCACTGCTCAGTGCCCCAAGCGTTGCTTTTCCAAGGTGGCTGGGAGGGGGCTAGGACTGGTCTAGCTGAGCCTGCTGTAGAGGAGGCTGGTGGGGGAGAGGGGGGTGGATGCAGGCAGGGAATGAGTCAGCCTAAAGAACGATTAGCTAAAGATTTGGAGAAGGACATAGAGATAGAAACGATCTTAAGGCTGGAACAAGTGGTGGTGAGCTACTTGCAGTGTAACTAACCCAGAGGGGGAAAGGACTAGCCTTGAGGCAGATAAAAGCTCTGTTGTGTGCACAGCCTTATCTTGGGCCCTGCTTCAGCTTCACATTCTTGGAATTGCTGCAGTGCTTGTCTGGATGGGGCCACAGCCACAGGCCACAGCACCTTAGGTGCTCATCCACACAACCTTTCACCTCCTCTGGGCGCTGCCGGCAGGGAGGAAACCCTTTCTGCAAACACCGGCTGGCAGAAGCACTGGCCTTGGGCAGCTCTTAGCTCAGCGGCGAGAAAATCCTCCAAAAGACACTCGGGCTTTGCCCAGTGCACCCGGCACAGGACGCGTCCAGCAGTTAGCACTTTGGGCTGAGCAGAAGAGGTGAGGTGGGTGTTAGAGTAAGACACAAACGATGAGTGGAACCTCCTTGTCTGCTATGTTTTCCCCGGGGTGAAGTCCTTCATTAGAGCTGTGTGACCGTGTTTCATTTTGGAAGTTCTTAGACCTCCAGTTCCCTGGTCTGTGTACCAGGGTGGGAGCATCACCTGTGGGTTTGCAAGCAATACCACCCCTGCTTTCACACTGCTACCTGTAGATCTGCCTTCAGGAGAAAACAGGATACCATGAAAGAACAGACACAAATGGCTTTAAAACAAAGACCGGTGTATTTCTACTAGACTATTTGATACAGCAGATGCCGGTAGGATGAATGGTCACTCTCAAAAGCAAATACAAATATATTTTATTTAGACAAAACTTCTCACAAAGGATAGACACACTGATTTTGTGGTATTACTGTGCAAAACCTGAAGTGTTATTAATGCACAGGCAGTCCCATGCCTAACTTCCCAACCCCTTTCTCTGTGTATTTAAAAATAGGAAGACACCAGCCAGTTTAAAAACCAGAACCTGCAAGAAGGCCCAGTGATAACCAAGTGCAAACAAAGCAAAGTGAGTTCACCAAAGGGGTTTCATTTTGCAGTGAATCCATGTTCTAAGTTCTGACTGAGAAAGGCATAAGCACCCTTCTTCAACCTCCCCTGAGGACCACAATTTTTGACTTTACAGAAAAACAAAGTAACATAGAGCAAGCATCTAGAGAGCAATGAAGAGATTAATTCCAAAATCCCCTTTAAGTATGACAAGAAACTGGCCACAATTGAGACAAAATGGAAAGTTTTTTTCTCTCACTTTGGTGCAAGTTTATTTATTTTGTACACTATCCATCCATACACCTGTGATACAAATTCTAGGAATCTGCCACAAAGCATTAAAGCACAACATACCTATTATTCTGTAGATGTTTGCATTTTTGATCACCATCCAGCCTACATGGATCAGCAGTGAGTCAACACAGAAACCTGTAGTTCTGTAAAAATGCAGATGTCTGATAACCGTACATACTTGAGGGGGGGAGAGCAATAATGTTCACTTTTAGGGAACATGGCTCAAATATTCAGATTTAAAAAAAAAAAGTCCCTGGAAGAGCTGGCTGTGTAAGGATTTCCGTACAGGATCTTGTAAACTCATTTTATATAGTAAAATCTAAGCCTGCAGGCTTTTTTCTTTGTGGAGGTCAGTAATAAGGATACATGACGACTTACTGTCTTTTGCATTTACTCTATCTTGCAGCATAGTGCCTTCAGCTGTTGGCAGATTTGACAAACTTACTGGAGTACCTGGAGTGCTGTATATGGGTAAAGGGAATGCTCCACACCCTCAGCTGTATTTGTAATAGGGCTTTTCCAGCTAGGAAGTTTTCCAACCAGTACGATCAGTGATTGAAAACAGCTAATACTTCTGAACCATGAATGTGGCTTAATTAAAATGACCTAGCAGTAAATGCAGTCACAATAGGAAGTTTATGCGTCAAGAAACACAAAACACAAAGACAATGCTATTTGTTCCACAGTTCCCTCTGAGGCTAGAAAACCTGTTAACTCTGAAAGCCCTAGAAAAATGCTGCACTGGTTTAGAAACCATCTACTTGGCATAGGACCACATTTGTTTTTTGCACACAAACATTTCATAAATCTCCTTATTTCCGCATTAAGCATTCTGCATTTCTTTGCCAATCTTGTAGCTGAGGATTTTGTTCCAGTCGATCTTGGTGCGGGTGACGGGTAGCTGCCGGCGTAAGGCTTTGAAAGTGGTGTCTGACATAGTCTGGTAATTTTCACTGATTGCTGTCTGCAATGGCAAGTAGATTCAGTTATGGTAGTAACAAGATACTCTGAGACAGCATGCCTCAGTGTTAAAGCCACAAAACCTTTCTACAAGGTGAAGACACACTAACTCAATAATAAAGTCACCAGTGTGTGCGCACAAGTAAAAGCATTTCTCTTAAGGTCCCCTGTAATGTAGCAGTGTCTCCTTAGGTGTTTCACTGACTTATCTGTATTGAGTCTCCTTGCACACAGGCTGGGACAATGTAAAAAGCTGTCATACAAATTTCCTCTTCAGTATTTTTAACTGTCACAGAGGAAAACATTTAGACTCACCCGCTCCCCTTCCATTCTTGTTCCAGGCACCATTTGTAACCCTTTAAAATAACTATACAGCAAACCTGATCATTAATTACACATAGCTTTACAACTATATTCTTTGAACAAATACTACTGCCCTTTTCTAAGTAATTCTTACAGTCAGTAACAGATTCAGCCAGAAACAGAATTAGAGGTCAATTTTCCATGTTTCCATTAGCTGTAAATGGAGACTATGATGCCATTGTATTTAACAACCTGATCTTACCTGGTACTCGTTTTCTGCATTTTCTATTATCTTAATAAACTCCTTGGCTGTCTGGACATCACTCTACAAAGGGGAAAAATAAATTTCTGTATGTTTAAGAGCAGCTTACAACAGCTACACAATAGATTTCTTCTCAAATGATAGGCTGAGTACAGATGAAGTAGGTAACATCAGCAGCTTCTGCCCCATGTTTGTAGCTAGGTTCCTTTCACTATGGATCTCTTGGTGAGGTTCAAGATAGAGGTATGTACTGGCTAGAGCTTGTGCTCCAAACCGAAACAGGACTGCACTCTAGTGAGCAAAAGGGAAGTAGACCTTCATGGTATAGATCAGAGATTTTGTGACTTGCTCCCTCTACTGTACTACAGGACTTCTTATTTTCCCTTAGTGCACTGCTCTTACTGTTCACTTCCCTTGCATCCAGATAGAAAAGCAATTCTGCCCTCTTTAACTGAAACTCCTAAGATAAGCTTTCCAATAGAGACTGTACTTTCTAATACAGTCTAAGCAATTGAGGATCTGGTAACTAAACACTGCAACTACACTGACTAGTCACCCTAAAATTACATTACTTTAAAGTCAAGAGAATGTAGTCATAGAAGTGTATGCTTCACAAAATGTTTAAGAAATCAAATAGTTGCTTTATCATGAAAAAAATCTAGCATACTTACTGAAACCTGTACAGAGTCCTGGATATCTTTATGACTAACCAGTTGAACGTTGCCATCTTCATAATAATGAACCTGAACAAAGAAACAAAATGCAGGTTATCATTAACACTCATTTAATAATCCCTAGAGCCCCCAAATGCTACCAGAATGGCACAACAGCATTGTTGTGCCAGTCTTCTCTGCTTACGTGGAGACTAAAAGCAGGATGGATTTTCTAAAAGGTTTCATTCTTTGTCAAGACTGTTCAAGATTATGTTAATGCAGTAAACGCCTAGAGTTGAAATAAGAGCAATTATAAGAGAATTCATAGTATAGGTTTTAGCCCTATAAAGTGAAGCAGACTTGGAGGCATATAGGGTAATGCTATATAATAAACCACAGGCCGGATTGTAGACAATGTCCAAAACACTAGTTTTAAGAATTAACTTCTTGAACTGTATAGTTTAATAGCACCTTGACTTAAGAAGGACATCTCAGCTGTATTTCAGCATCTGAGTTGAATGCATTTGTGTAAGAGAAGCACAATGCAGCTTCTCCTATTATTGCCAGAAAAAGTAACTCACCTGGATTTTGAGTACTGCAGCCACTTGAGCTGTTGGTGGTGTAATGGTAAACTTCCATTCTGATCTCCAACGACCGTTCCTAAAAACAATCAAAGCATGAAAAGTATTCCCAAAAAGCTCTAAAAACAAAAAGAACCAAACTAACAAGAGCAAATTGTTTCTACTGTCATCTTATTACCAATACTGCAGTGCCTTACATGGCATTGAACTGGATTGCTGAAGCACAGCTGAACACAATGCAGTTTCAGTACAGACTAGGTCCAGTGTACTTGTGCTCTGGAATATGTAAGGGGGGGTTATCTACCTAGCTCTGCTAATGCCTTTCTCTCTGTATAGGTCATTGAGCCACACTGAAGGCTTTGGAAGTGCCAAGGAGGCTGCAAGGAAAACTGACTCCAGAATGAGAAGCAGAACCTCCTGGGAAGCCCAAGACTACTGGCTTTTCAGACTGTGTCAGAAGACATAGAGAATGGGTTTGTTCGAGGACTATTAAAGGAAGAAAATATGCTATGTTGAAATAGTCTTACCAGAAATTTTTGGGCTGGAACTGGTGGCTCTCAATACAGGCAATAATTGTCTGCTGCCCATCTATAGATTTACCATAAACCTGTATTTAGAAAAAGAGTTAAAAAGGCCCAAAAGCTGAAGAAAGTAATTCTTAATTTCCGTTCTTTGGCAGCATTGTGGAGGCTTGCTATTGTGGTATCTTACTGGGAATACACACCACTAATTATGCTGTCCAAGACCTCCACTTGTGTGCAAATAATGCCTTGTTTTCATTAACTGCAGGTGTTAAGGTGCTTGGCAGTCATGTCTATGAAGAATAAGGTCTACTACATCTTTACCACTGTACGCAAATCAAGATATTTGCACCCGCTTCGGAACTTGTTATTCCCGAGTTAGCAAAAACACTAGTGAGGATGGGGAATTCAAACAAACAGCACTGCCCAGCACTAAGTCCACTTGAGGTACTGACTGACATGGAGTGATGAACTTTCAGTGAAACAAGATGGATACTCAACAGTACAGAAGCCATTGGGGTAATGATCTTTCACATAAGCCCTCAGTGCACTGTCACAGGCATCTCTCCATTGTTTTAAAGCTGATTCCGTGTCCTCAGGCTGGGGGTCACTTGCTTCTTTCCTTAAATGATCAAACTTAAAAGAAAGTTTGTTTCTTGGGTCTAAAAATCTGCCATTGCCCAGATCACCATGTTCTGTGATTAAGACCTGTAAAAGAAGTTGAAATTAAGATACACTTATGCTGCTGTAAATGTGCTGTTATGTGTTTTTCCCTGACTATTTGAATAGATACCAATGTTTCAACAGATTCCTTCACTGAGCTATATCATCACATAAAGAAACAAGGATTTTCAGTAGTAATTTCTACTACGATTAGTTGTAGTGAGGCTGTAGGTAAACTCTCTGCTCTTCACAGTAATACTGCACTTAGTCTTCTGTCCCAGAAATGGCTGTATTATTATAATGTATATATTTAGTTTACAGCTGGGCATCTTCACAATAAAAAACAGGTGGTTTTGCTTTTAAAGTTATTTTTGCTGTTTTCCTTCCCCATTTCTAAAGGAAATGAAGCATTTTACTCTGGAATTTACCATTTATTGTCATGTTCCATGTTGCAATAGCTCTCTTTCTGGTGAAGAAGAGCATATAGATATGGCTACTTCTAGCATACACAAACTAAAGTACACAGCAAAGCAGCACTGTACCTTTCTTCTCCTTTGTCTTATTCACCATAATTCTCTGGCTTCCCAAACATTGACTTTTTTTTCAGGTTGTACTGTAACTTTCTCTTGTCAAAGCTATTTCTATGGACAGCCCTCTTAAAAATATCTGCCTCCTATGAACATATCTGGGACACCAGAAAAGCTAGATCAGTACCTGGCTCAGAGACTAGAACAGATGACCAGTTTTCTATCTTCTGTATGACTTGCTGCTTGTTCTCAACAAACAGTTTTGCTGGCATAGACTGGATAGTATTAGATTGGTATAATCAAAGATACAATAAGTTTTCTAGAGTAGCTGGGAATGGATTCAAAATGCAGAAAACAAAAAAAAAAACAAAACAAAACAAAAAAAAACAAAAACAAAAACAAAAAAAACAACCCACAAAAAAAAGCCACAAAAAAACCCCCCCAAAAAACCCGAAAAAACCAAACCAACAAACTACTACCAATTGTCAGTAGGAACTGTAAGCAGGTAGCAACATAAGGATTTATAAATGAGCTCTAAATAAACAGTAATCTTTAATCACTCATATTCTAAGTAGAATTCCAGTAATTTCAGCATGGAGCTTTACTTAAGGAACAATGAATTAGAGTTCCTAGGTAGTATCTGACAATACTTTAAGAGAACACTTCACCTATGCTTCTTCTACAAGAACAAAAGTTTGGTAATATAAAGATGTGTGGAGGAAGGAGGAGAAGTGGTAACTTGTGAGTAGAATGCAACTAGTCAACACCTTGATGAAACAACATTTTTATTGTTTTTGCACAGTGTAGTAACACAAACCTCAAGTGTAAATGGTTTTCTCTTACCTGATCATCATACCCTTCTATCTTCACTGGAGTGAACTGGTCCATGTTATACTGTGCAAATGCACTGTTAAGAATTAAAAGAACATGAACTTGAGCTGTACATGCACATTTATTTTGACTCAAGTAAATGGTGTGATTTATATTACAGAAAATTTCAACTTAATTTGGCAAATAATACACGAGTATTCTTAAAGGATGTTTTTCAATACCTTTTATTGATAATAGCTATAAAAACCCAGGTCTAAAGCCTGGTTTATTTAGTGACGACCAGGAAAGTACAGAGTTCAAAAGTAGAACAGCAGGCAGCCTGGGGGAATATGAGCAAGCCAAGGCAAAACAGGAACACCCCAGCTACAATTTAGAGAGCAGCAAGGTAAACAAACAAGTGGACTAATGTTTACAACAATTTTCTTATGTAAAGACCTGCTGACTGACATGTCACCTAGCCTGAAGTAAAATCCTAGCATCAAAAAGCTTGTATGCATAATCTTTAAGCACCTTCTGATGAGCCTGTGCAAGTAAACAAGAGATTTTTTTTTTAAAGTGTTTTTTTCTTGAGGGCAGTTCTTTTTTTAAACTTCAGCTAAGGATTACTCAGTATTTCAGGTTTCACTTGCTTTACAAATCATGCTTCAACAAGATCAGACATTATTGCTGCTGCAGAATTAAACTTTCTGTCAGAGTGCCTTCCTGTCAGTTTTATATGGCCTCCACAGCACAAATTCCAATTTAGCGCTTTTAAAAAGATTCATCCGTGCCTTTCATTATGTATTTTGTTGGGGAGATAAAGAATTACAGAAGATTGCTCTCAATACAACAAATGGCTTGCTTTGCCACAGGATGATGGGTGTAAGAAAACGTATGCATCTCTGATGGTAATTTGACTAGTGTTTGAAATATTAGTACTTACTGTGCTGCTCCTTCCCTGAGAAGATTGTCATTGTTAAGCAATAACCGGACATCTGGAGAAAAGAGAATTCAGGTAGATTATTGGATTTTTTTATCAAATGTTTCTCTTTATGCATTTCATTTTCAACTGTACAAATGCAAACATTAAAATGATCAAATAATTTCATTAAGCATATGTGGTCACAGAATGACAGCATGCTCTTCCCTCACCACTTCTTAACCTTAAGTATATTGTGACACAGTCTTAGGCTCTTACAATAGATGAAACGTGAAGAAAACACCACTGATCATTTTCCTTATTTACTTACCGTTGAATACTTCATTGAATTCTCCAGGGGGTGCATGAGTGATGAATTTTGCAGCTATACGCACCTACAATGAAGCAGAAAAGTAACTGAACTAAAGACAAAAGATAATTCAGTGAGTTCATACATACTGCAACCTACACTGAAGCGATTCACGAACAAAAGTAACTCTGAGAGTGATAGGAAGTGCCAGATTTAAGGAGAAATTTAGGCATGCATTGTCAAGACAGAAGTAGTCTCATAAGACCACATTTTTTTTCAGTGTAATAGAGCAGAATAATTCCAAATGTACTCAAGGAGGAAGTGCAAACTTCACATGGGCACCTGTAAAAATGTGAACTGTTCAACCTGCATAGTACTAACCTATTTAAAGAATACGAATGCTGGCTAGACACCCTTCTTGGTGACATTCCTAAACAATGTTTTTTCCTGCTCCTTGCTAGTAATCAGAAACCTAAATGCCAAGGTATACAACAAGTAAGAAACCACTGCAGTAAAAGTGACACTGTAACTAGATGGTAGCTACAGCACAACCACACAGCTAAGGAGTATCTGACATACATTACAGGAGACTGTGATTCCCTGTTGTTTGCTGCTGATGACTGGCTGAAGGAGATGCCGCTGCTTCACAGAAAACAGCATGTGAAGGATGAGAGGTTGATCCCTCTAGAAATGGAGCAGTAAATCAGTTACATCAACTGCCATGGGACCACTTCCAGAGTTAATTATGCCTCATGGACCTCGAAAGCCACTGATGTCCTCAAGAGTGCAGAAGGTGGTATGGAGATAGAAGAAAAGCTGGGAACTGACAGAAATGGGGGAGGTGATGGAAAGGCCCAAAATGAACCAGGGAAGTCAGACAGAGCCTCCAAATGAAGCCATCCAAATTTCAGCAGGTATTGGCTTTTTTTTTTGTTGATCATGTAATGCTGCCCTGGTGACTTCTAACCCCCAGCAGTAAACACATCAACTGTGCCATTCTGTTGCATGTTAATCCACTGATCTTGTAGTATGTTATTGGAAACGGCACTGTAGTCCAGCCATGAACTGTCAGATTTGGGGAAGAATTCAGCCATCTAGAAAATCTATTGACACAATAAATAACTGGTATGGCCAGCTGTAAGGAAAATACCTGAATATCTGCAAACTTTGAAGCTGGAGAAGAAAAACTCATTCTCTTCTAAAAAGTAGTAAAACTGCACTGTGTTCTAAAATCCAATATACATGTCTTGCATTGTTAGAATTTAGGTGGTCTAGGTATTGATTCTGTTGGAATTAGTAAGAGTTTATGGTTTTCATCATCAAATCTTTGATGTTTTTTACAGGACTAAAGAGAATAGAATCATCTTAGAAGACCTAAAACAGGAAATATCACAAAATTAAACCTCTCCCTTAGAATAATAAAAATGTCACATTTCTTCCAATAAGCACAGCTAACAAAGCTGTGCAATAAGCCTTTCTTGCTCAACTAGACACTCATTGAAGATGACTGCAGTACAGTGCTCATTACAACTCTGATTACTTTTTCCACTTTTCATTTTGAGCAGTAAAACAAAGGGGTGTGTATATATCCAATGACTTCAGATGAATTATTGTCAGAGCTGGAAATAACTTGCTTCTGTCAACACTCTTCCCCATTTTAATTAGAAATTGGTTTTAGTATTGTTTGTCACAAAGATTTAAAGCAAACCATGAAAGGAAATATGCCCTTTGTTTGGAAAGGTGTTTATTGCCTTATTCCACAGTATCAAGTAACAACTCTGCCTTAACTGGATTGAGCTTCAGATAAAAATAGATCATCTTCCAAATTAGCATCTATTTAAAAAATATATATACATTCTTTATGCCATGAGTAATTATGCAATGCAAATGAAAAATGAAAAAGTCAGTAAATTGTGTAATTGATACAATACAGAATGTCAAACCATTTTCTCCTAAGTTTCTGCTTTTATGTAAGATTGGTAAGTATACAGCAATCCTAAAAATGTAGCTCTTACTGTGTGAAAATTTTCACTATTTAAAGAACTGTAATTAGGACACACTGCTGCCATAATCTTGTTAGATTTCACTATCAGAAATTTGGATGGTGATGAAGATAACCTAGCAGTAATTAAGAGGGACACTGCTGCTTTGTATTCTCTTTGGATTTTACTGAAAGCCAGCCCTAAATGGCTGAAAGACTTCTGAAATGACACCATGTGCTTTTCTAAGAAAGAGCAAGTGTAAGCACTAGTACAAGCACATCACTGTGTGAAAGCGCTTATGTACCACTTCACGCCATGATGCCTCTCAGTGGAAGGACTGCACTAGAATACATCCTGCAAATTAATTCACCAGATGAACAGACTCCCTTTTATGAGGTGCTTCAACATATGGAAAAATAAGGCCTCTAAAAAGCCATAAAATTTAGTATCTTATAAATTTATGCAACAATGTTGTGGCTGCGGAATTGTACTGTATGTGGAACCCACACAAAAGGGACCACTGTTTTAATAGGTTGACTTTTAGATCAATAGATTCTATAAACAGATCCTTGTGAAAAAACCAAATATTACAGTGGAGATTTTTACATCTTCCACAAATTCTTCCACTTGGAAGAATGAACAAAATTAAATCAAGACAGAAAGGACTCTGCATTTCAATCAAATATTATCACAAAACCAGACATAAGCAAAGCAAACGCTGCAAGTGAAGAGTGTTCAGTTTATAAAGTATCGCTAGTCCTGCCTCTCTCGCAGAGCAAAAAAATAAAAAGCATTTAAGCCAAACTACTGAAATCAGGAGTGGAGTGCAGCAAACAGGCTGCGGAGTAATTAATGCTAAATGTCAAGCATTTGAATCACTGTTGGTTTTTAGTGTTGTTTTGTTTCAAACTGGTGTCAGCACAGGGGCAGGATGTTAATTTGCAGAAGCATGAAAATAAGACTTTCTGCAAACTGACCTACTTCCTGGCCATCACTGCCATTTCAGGTAGCTCTGCAACACGCTAGCAAAACGAACTTCCTGCTTCTAAAATGGGGAAAGTGTCTGAGAGGGAAGCTGCTCAACCATTAGTTTCAGCTGGCAAAATGGCAGCAGAATGAACTTTAAGTAGCCATGGGTACATTGTATAGACCTTAAACTAAAATAACTCCCTTAGCTTACCTAAAATATGCCTATAGAGAATAAAGAAGTGAGGCTTGGGTGGTGGTGGAATAAATTAATTTCGTTGCTCTATTGATTTTTTTGGTTTTTTTTCTTTATTTTGAAGCATTGGTAAATTGAGACTTAAAAAAGGAAACATATATAAAAGTTTTAGACCTATCTGAATGGTTATAAAATGGATACTACAGTAAATGTTTGCTGCATGTTTCTTTTTCAGACCCTCACTTAAGATTATCCTTTTCTACCTGTGCTAAGTATGAAGCTACTTTAAATTGAATCTAGGTTGCTTGAGCTGGGACATGAAATAGAACATAGGCTCCAATTTCAGCTGAAATCCCATCTATTCCACCAAATAAATCCACTTGGGCACACGTAGTTCTGAAGAGCCTCTTCTTGAAGGACAATCTTCCCCCAAAGTGCTTTGAAAGAACTGCAGATCTCAGGTGAATGCAGGAGGAGGAAAAAACTGCCTAGTGACCCCAGGTTCTTGCAACACTGACTCTCATTCCCAGACTAAATGGCCAGCCTAGGTCTATCAAACCTGTATCACCATAACCCCCAACACGATAAAGCTTCAGTTTTGTTTAGTTTTCACATCAAATGCAATGATGACTTCAATTTTAGCAGTTCAGATGAAATTCAGCCGAATGAAGTCAAGTGAAATATTTTATACACCATTGGATAGATTTCAGTTATGTGCTAAAGACCACATGAATTCTGTTCTGGAATACTTATTTCAATATTTTAGATAACATGAGTATTATTTAACTAAAGGATGAATTGCACCTTTAAAGCACTATCTGCTTGTTTCACGATGAATGTCACTGTAATGAAGCTGAAATTGGCAGTTTAAGGGAAAAATGAAAGCAGGCTCCAGACTTGTAAGATCCTTGAAGATCTGCGAGCCTTAATGCCCCCTCCAGAACATTAAGAAACAAAGCAAAAAGCTACATGCAGTATTTTCATGATGTAAGGAAGAGTAACGGTGGATTTTTTAACTACTGTTTGTAGGTAACTAGTGTTACCTGGCAGAAAAGACAATCTCTTAATTTATTAAATGAAACTCAGTGCTTCTTATAAGACTGTAATTTTCCCACATTCCTACACAAGGGGAGCAATCTCTTCATTCTTCCCTTTCCTAAAATAAATATTGCTCTATTTGCTTCTGCTCAGTCCCTTCCATCCAGTACAACGTAGGATCTATGTCAAGTTACTGTCAGCAGCTGGGCCAAGCAGAAAACGTGAAGACACGCTCTGAAGGTGGTCGGCACTGAACAGGTTTCACAGCACCTTTTAAAGACGCCGCTAACTTTGTTGACCTGGGAAAAGAATGCCCAAGAGCAGAAAATATATTTTCGTGCATAAAGACGCGCCGAAGCACCTCAGCTGCACCCAGGCAATAAGGAAATCGAAATGCAAAGCGTTGCGCTGATAAGTAACCGCTGATCTCTGGCCGACCGGCCTCTCACCCGGGCAGCGGCGGCTCGGCCGGTCTCGGGGACCCGCCCACCCC
>NW_010538880.1:0-5272 GCF_000687285.1 Phaethon lepturus
AAGGGAGCGTTCGCGCGCGCGGAGGCACGCACCTGGAATATGTGCGTTGTGTGTGCAAGCGGAAGAGAGAAGAAGAAATTCCCTTGGCCATACTTCCCAGGAGGAGCCGCCTGTGCCCTTCGCTCCTAGCGCTGAAGGAGACGTACCTGGGAGCTTCGCAAGCGCCCGCTTCCCTTGTCTATCTGTTCGCTAACGCATGTGCTAATGTCGCTGCTTGCCTGCAGCTGCAATGACGTACCTACCAAGCCGATCTGCGGTGAAGACCGGTGTGTCCTTTTCTCTCTCCCTCTAAACGCACTGAGACCTGTAGATGATGACTTTTGAAGAAGGGATGGGAGAGCGGTCCCTGCCTTGACCCCCCTCCCTTTTCCTCCAGGCAGGGAGACTGAATATGGTGCCGCCACTTGGCATATATCCTCCCGAAAACATAATTCCATAAACTCTTCAACTTTTCCCGCTGGCTCCCTGAACACACACAATAAGGCAAAAAAATCCTTACAAACGTGCATTCTCTCCAGAGCCACTTGTCTTTTTCTGCAAACAAAAGGACACCGCTGGTTTGAAAGGCTGGGAGCAGAACTGAGGGGGACCCCATTAGAAATCCCCAACAGTGAATAGAGCATTGCCAGTCCACAGGCAAAAATCGCATTAGCTCCTCCGTGCCGGCAAGGAGCTACCGAGGTCTCAGTAAGTTATTCCAGCTCTCTGCCTTCGTATTTATACCACGCTCCTCTGAGCACCGGCACGGCGCTGCAGATGAGAGACCATTTATGTTCAAAATGCTACCGGCTCCCTAAATCCTGGGGCGGCGGGAGGTACCTGCCTTTCTGAGCTCTTAATATCTCTTCCAAGCAAAGCGATCCCTTTCTCCCCGTCCTTCCCAAGGTGCCAGTCAGGTCTCCCAGATACAAAAAGGGTATTTATCTTGATAAATCTATGGCTTTGTCCCACCAGTGACAATGTCTTCTTCCAGGGCAGCAGCAAAGGGAATTAAAGCTCAACAATGTCTCCATGTCACCGAGCCTTCAATCTACTGTGCAAATAACCCCAGTGTGTGGCTTACTTGGCCTCATCTGCTTGGAATTAATATTAATTCCAGAATGAAAGTAGGTTGCCATCCACTTTGTTACTCACACGGACTAAGATTGAGCTGTCAATCTCCATCTGAAACAACGCACCTCGCAGCCTCGCGTCCCAGCGCAGAGGGACCAAGTGAAAACCCGAGATGTATTTTCTGGGTAGGTCTTGCTTTGTTTGTTCCAAAGTGCTGGCCAAGAGCATGTGCCTGCTGACGGCAGGAAGGGACAGGGAGGAAGTAAATTTCTTTTTTCAATTTAAAATACAGAGATGTTAACGGGAAATGCCTGTAAAGTCCTCAGAGGGCCCTGACCACCTGAAGACAGGCAGGGAAGAGAGGAGAGCCGCTTATCTGTGCAAGAGTGGTCCGGGGCTTGGAGGGGAGCTGTATGCCATCGCTTGACAAATTATTCCACACGTACAAAATAATTTCTGCGTGAAGACAGGGACGTCGCCCTGAGCAGGTGGAGACACAGCCCCTGCACGGCAAAAGCCCTGGGCACTGTGGATTTGGCCGCTTGTCACTGGGGACGAGAGGCGTTCCTGGGTGGGGAGGGCGCGTGGCTGCGGGGGGGAGATGGCCAGATCTCCAGGGACCCCGGCGGCAGCCCTGCCACGGTTATTCTGACATGTGGGATTGGGAGCAACCTAAGGCCTACCCCCGGCCCCCCCCGGCTAATATTGGAGGGCAAACATGGCTCGAAGCTGCCTTTCCCTCCCTCCTGAGAGCCTGCACCGACTGCAGCTTGGTCAGACCTAAAAGCACAGCCCAGAATTAGCTAAAAGACACCGGGATTTGTGTTTAAAACGAACTCACGTAAATCTACACCGGATAACTTGTGAAAATCTTCTAAATCCCCTCTGTCCCCCCCATGATTACCTGCTCACCTTAGTAACTCGGTGACGGGAGCTGAGAAAAAAGGTCAGGCTGGAGGCAGACCGTCCCCAGCACAGGCACAGCCTCACTCCTCTGCCAGAGGAACATCTCAAGTTTGCGGCTGGAAATCAGAAAATTACTCTGCCCTCTCCCTCATCCTTCCTCTGAGCAAGCTGCTGGCTTTATACAATTATTTATCTTCTGGGAAGAGGCAAATCAAATATCATTAAGGCGAGCCTAGCAGCCACGAGCCGGGTGCTGGCTGCCAGAATTGCACTTCGCGACGCGACTCGAACCCGTGGACACGCGCTGTCCTTTCCCTCCGACGCCCCGCTCGCCCTGCGAGCATCCCGGGGTATCTTCCCACCGACACATCGATTAAGTCACACCTCGGCTAGCGGGCGCGCGTGCCTGGGACTGTATCGATCCCCCAGCACTGCAGCGTGCGGAGTCCGTAATGGCCTCAGATGAGCCAGCCCAGCCAGGGAAGCAGGACCTTCGAGCATCTGATGGATCAATAGCTTTCATCCCCGCTCGCCCTGCGAGCATCCCGGGGTATCTTCCCACCGACACA
Organism: Phaethon lepturus; assembly: GCF_000687285.1. Classification (NCBI taxonomy): domain Eukaryota; kingdom Metazoa; phylum Chordata; class Aves; order Phaethontiformes; family Phaethontidae; genus Phaethon; species Phaethon lepturus. The sequence continues at coordinate 2,529 of NW_010538880.1, forward strand.
TCGATTAAGTCACACCTCGGCTAGCGTGCGAGCGTGCCTGGGACTGTATCGATCCCCCAGCACTGCAGCGTGCGGAGTCCGTAATGGCCTCAGATGAGCCAGCCCAGCCAGGGAAGCAGGACCTTCGAGCATCTGATGGATCAATAGCTTTCATAAACCAGACTGAAAAATAGGGGAGAGTAATAATGGTAACAGAAATGCTGGGCTACGCTTACAGAAGAAAAACAATTTGAGGAGGACCAAACAGCAACATTGATCACGCCACTATTTTCCTCTTTTTAATCTTTCTTTGCAAAACTATTCTGCTAACTCCAGACAATACAAACCTTTATTTAAGCCGCAGTGCAATTAGAGGCTGTACATCGTATTGCTGCTCTTTACTTGTCGAGCGCGCTTATGCTGTTTGGAGATAACTCTTATTTTAACTAGGCAAATTGCTTGGGCGGTCCTCCTTTCCCCCCTCCCCTGCACTGTCAAACCCTCATCCGGGGAGGGGGAAGCGTGCCCCTCGTACACGCAGCGAGTCCGTGGGAAGAGGGGCAGAGATGCTTTCCTCTTGCCTTACAACACTTGTGGCAGAGGGACCGGGCGCCGCTTGCTGAGCAAACCCAGCCCGCGGCACGTCCCCTGCACCAGCCCCGCGGCTCGGTTCAGAGCAGTTTCAAGACCGTGCGAGCTTTGCCCTGGAGAAGGCGGCTGGTCGCAGCGCGTGCTGCGGGGCCCCGCGGACACGCGGCACCGCTGATGCTGCGGAGACCCCGGGCTGCAAAACTGAAAAGAAGTGGAGGCTGGGAGCCCCCGAGGGAAGGCGAACCTCATATGAACGTCCTCCAATTTTGCTGCTGTGCCCTCGCTACGAGACCCGGCTGGCAGAGCTGATTTTCTGGCTTAGCGGCATAGCCATCCATACAGGGACGAAGGCACGCGCAAGCACGGAAGGGTGTTCTCACCGCTGGGCTGGGAGGCCAGACGGCAGCCAGAACTGCTCCGACGGCACCCACGGCCCCGCCGCAGCTTGCTGCTCGGCAGTGGCAAGCGTCTGCCCCAGCAGGCTGGGAGAATTATGTCCAGTGCTTAGGATCAAATGCGTGCTATTCTTGGCCGTACCTGAACAGATGATATCTCTTGGAACATACCTGACTCATTTTATTTTTTTTTTTTTTTTTTTAGAGATCTGATCTGCAGTTGTTGACAAGTTTTGCCAAACAACCTCAAGACCGGGGTTTTCTGCGGGATGCACCAAGCAACGCCTGAAACCTGGGGCTATAACGGAGTCTTGCAAGGAGTGTGTTAGGCCTGTCAAGGAGTTAATAAAGTTTATTGAGTCTTTGAGCTGTCAGTGTCTGTCTGATCCTTCAAGGCCTAGAACAAAACTGCCAGAGAAAATACATTTGCTCGTCAGAGGCAGGGGGGGAAATAATGCAGGATGCCAAACGCCAGGGCAAAGCTGGCAGGAGGGACGGGTGATGAGGAGGTGACCTCTTCAGAGCTGGGTTAAATCCAGGAAATTTTAGATTTGAAAGGAACAATTTGCAGAAACTGTCATGAAAGTCACTGTAAGGGTAAAAGCAATCAAACCAAAACACCGCTCTGCGGTTCGGGAGACGTTTGTCTGCCATCTAAAGAAGAATCATGTCTCGTTGTTGTAACCGGCGACTTGCTCTGTGGAAGTGCCAGAGAGACGTCCTGAGACTGCAAAGCGGGTAGAGCCCGGGGAATCTCCAGCAAGACGAGGTCTCCTGGGGGAGCCTGACCCAGTCCCTGTCATGTCATGTACAGGAATGGGCTGTCTCTACTTATTTACGAGTTTCAATTAATTTCTTCCCCTGTTCCTGATCTGAGAACGACAAGGGGAGATAAAGCTGATGATGGACAAAACCAATCCCTCATCCTACCTGAAGCTTCACGTCGTGTTTACTTGGACTTGGGGTTCCGCTCTGGTTTTGTCCCGCTGGACCGGCGCGGGTGGCTGACCGCTCCGAGCCTCCTGACGGCAAGATCGCACCGGCAGCGCTCTCCTGAGCAACCCTCCGCCTCAGCCTCCTCATGCCGGCTCAAGCTGGGACAACCCCGGGAGAAGTTCAATCCTTGGAGCTCTACCCAGGCAAACGAATGTGTGAAATGTCTTCTCTTCCCTCCGCCGCTTCAATCCTGCCCACTCCACAGAGCCATTAGAAAAAAAGCGGCCGTCTGGTTGGAGTTTGCTTTGAAAAGAAAAAGGAACCCATCTTCTCGGACAGCATCTCCCAGTGCCCGTTACTCATCCGCTGATCCCCCCGTAGCCTTGGCACAGGGAGCAAAAGCAGTAACGATTTTTCAGAAAACCAGAGCCCAGGAGAGAGCCTGGTTTACAATTATTCTTCAGTTACATAGGTAATTTTAACTGGGATTAGCTGATCCTGTAAAGTAATTGAAGCCAGGAGGTCTGGGGCTGCTGCACTGTTATTATCACCATATGCCATTGGAAAAACAATGGGTGATGGCTGCCTCTTAAAGTGGTTTTCTAAACCCTCTAATTCAGTCTTTCCAGGTATGAAGCGAGAGCGAAATTTGACAGGCGGGGAGGGGGGGAGAAGAATGTAGAGACGAATGAACAGAAAAGCAAAATAGATCGAGACGGACAAAAGGGAGAGGCGGTGGGGAAAGGGTCTGCTCCGTGGGCTGAACTCCCGCGCAGAAAGCAGAGGGACCTCTTTTTCCGTCCTGATCCGCACGCACAGCTAGCGGCTGCCGCTTCCAGAAGG
>NW_010538881.1:0-1886 GCF_000687285.1 Phaethon lepturus
GGCAGGCTGCGTTCTGGGCTCGCTGCCGTTGGCTCTGCCTGTCCCGCTGCCTGCGTGCCAGGGCTGGGGTCAGCCAGGACAGCAAGGTTCTCTCTCACACCGGGCAACTGATCTCTCTTTTCCTACGCTCCCCTCGTATTTCCAGTCGGAAATATATCCGGGAATATTCCCTGTCAATGGGGTAGAGTGACTTTTGTTCCCTTGAGCTGCTGCAGCAGGTAGGAAATCAAAAAAACCCACAACAGCTCTGCATATAAATAGCTGGTTTTGTTTCTCTTTCTTTTGAGAAAGACTGTAAGTACAAAGATCAGGAGCGCTGTATGGCGGCGGCCGAGGCGGGGCCCCCGCCGGGGGTGGGAAAAAAAAAGCGTGGGCTGGGCCGTGTCGAGAGCAGCACCCAGACCCACGGGAGAGTGTGTGGGCACCCGCTCGGGGCACCCCGTTCCCTTCACGTGAGTCACCTATTCCCCTTTGGGAACCTGTCCAGTGACGGGGCAGAACGCTCAGAAAAACTTGTCCAAGTTGAGGGAAGACCTCCGAGTCTCTTAAAGTACAGTGAGATTTTCTAGACTCTAAATTACTCTTGCTGTGGGTAAACCCGACCTCTGTACGAAGGGCTACAGCAGGAAGAAGTACTATTTCTTTGGCTTTTCAGGTATTTCTTAGAAAAGCATTTGCAGGGCTAATCATCAAGCTCCTTCCCTTTGTTTTCCTCCCTTTCCCAATTAACCTCGTTTTAGACTGTGCATATCAACAGTGGCTTTTATCCTCTGCGTGCTCTTCGCCAGGTTTTAAATTCCTGCCTGCCTCACTGCACCACGTTCTTACCGTCGCGCCGTTACAAAGCCGAGGCAGAGGCCAGCGTGGTCTTCTGCTGCCTCTGCGTCTGCCGGAGGGAGACCCTTCCCAACAAACATTCAAACCCGGTTTAATTTGTGAGTATGTGTCTTGGAAATAAGTTATACTAATGCACAGGTTATTCTGACGTAAATGATGGGCTCGCCCTTCTGCAAGCGTGATGCTAGCTCGTGGATGTGGAAGTAGGTATTACAACCTTGAAGAATCTTGTAGGACGTAAAAGTTTTAATTAAAAATCTGGCTTGGTTGAGGGTATTTTGGTTTAGTATGTCTTCATTTCTTTTGAAAAAGAATCAAATGAAACCCTTAGGTTTTTTTTTTTATTTCTGCATATTTATTCTTGAAGTTGAAGCATTAGAAAATAATTGAGTAAAACAAAATCCACAAGGCTTCAAATTACCTCTAGCTTAATGTTTTATTTAAGAGGTTTGCTAACTGACATTCTTTGTAATGAATTAGGTCACGCGGCTCTGAAGAGTGTTGTGGGTTTTCTTTTTTACATTTAAATTTGAGGCTGTTTCCCTCGAAACTTGGGCTCCGCTGCCGTGAACCGCCGTATGGTTGTGACTCCCAGGCTCCCCGGCTCGGGGAATCTTGCTCTAATTATTCTCAATCACGGTAGTGCAAATGAATATATCCATGTTTGGAGGATCGAAGCGGTGTTGTCATGGCAATCTCTGTAAGGTCATGAGAAACCCATGGATATTGCTCGCCGCCTCTCCCGGGAGACCTCTCCTACCTTTGCAAAACTATGGATTTGTGGGGTTTGGGTAATAACTTTAAAGTACAATTTTGTAGTGATTTGGCTAAAAGGATTCTCTCTTTCCTGCCGGGTGGCTGAAGGCGGCGCGGCTCGGGTGAAGCCCATTACGGGCTGTGGCTCGTGACTGATCAGGGCCAGCGGAGGGGACCCGTGTGGTGGGCGCTGGCTAACGGTGCTCGGTGTGCTGGGCCAGGCTCTGGCTTGGGTTTTGTTGGGAAAGGGTTTGCTTATATGCAATTTTAAAAACCAAAACCCCCAAAAAACA
>NW_010538882.1:0-30775 GCF_000687285.1 Phaethon lepturus
CGGGAGCGGGGCAAGGGCAGAGCCCCTCGGGCCGGCGGAGCGGGGCCGGCTGCGCGGGAGGAAAGCTGCTGCTCGGCCGCCAGCCTCCCCAGGCCGCTGGGGGGCTACGTCTGGGGCGAAAGTCCTGTCGGGGAGATCCATCTGTCCAGAAAACCCCAGCTGAGCCTTTCCTATTGATCTTCCAGCTCTCTACAAATAGGTCTTTCCCTCTTTCAGTATATCTTGTGTCAAAATCTGCCTACTTGGCAATTCGCTGGGTAAGTAGTAAAGAGCAGCCTGGCTCCATGCTGAATTGGTGCTATTTATTTTAACTACGTGTGTGTGGTGCGCTTAGCAGGGAATAATATATCCAAATTTGTTTACCTTCTAGTGAGGAATCTGTGAGATGGAGAGGCTGGGCTCGTTATTGGCTTTTCATGCAATAGGCTTATGTCCACCTCGGAGCCCTTATTCACAGGAAAACCTTTTAAAAAGACAAATGAAGCATTTAATAAATATGCTCTTTGTAGAAATGAAATGGCCTAAGCTTTGGCATCTATTCTCTGCCTACATATGTGTAAGCACTTAACTTTCATATAGCTCTTCTTATCTGCAGATTTCTATGTATGCAGGGTTAGGCTGATAAGTCCTTTCTTACTTCTAGGAAAAGCCTAGGCACCAGAAAGTGAAGTGATGTGTCCAAAATCAGTGGCAAAGCCACAGATAAAATTAAGAGATGTAGTTTCACCAGTGCAAAGAGAGGGGCAGAAAGTAATTAGACCATTACCCAAGTCAGAGCATTCTTAATGTAATAGTCTCTACTTCAGTCCTATCTCTCCTTTCACAGCGGACTGATGGATTTTTCAGTGCTAACCAAACAGAAATATAAGAAAAGTCACTCATTACTAACATTCTGGCAACCTTCTGATCTGAGGAAATTTGCTGGAATTTCACGGTTCTGCCCTACTGATCTAAAAATACTGAACAGCTTATGGAGCGGCGCTTGTACTTGCTGCTGCCAGGGACTCCCTAGGCTGCCTGTGCTGCCTGCTGAGCGCATCTGTGACTCTTCTTGGTGTTCAATTTGTGAGCTGTGCAGAGAACAAGTCTGGAAGCATTCAAGGCTCCAGCAACCACTCCCTCTGAGCAGTATGGATACAACCTAGAAGACTCACTTCTCAGGGATTTTCCAAGACACAACACTTCCAATAGCCAAGGGGAGATCAGGCTTTAACCCTGCTTTCGTAGCTTTGAAAGACTTGGGCTATGACATCTGGGTCTCACTGTTGCATTGTGTTAACATGATCTACCTCGCAACGTGTTGCTCAGGTCTTCCCCAGTGTTGAGATGCCTCTGTCCTGCGCTGTGAGTGATTCATGGTAAATCTTTGCTCGCAGTACTCCCACCAGACAAAGGAGTGGGTATTTCCTTCTGTCTGTCCAGGGCTGTTGTTCCCTCAGTGCTACCCACAAGGCCAATCCTGCCCAGTCCATGAAATTCTCTAGCTGACAACACATATAACTCATCAGGATCTGGGGTGTCCAGAAACATTTGTATAGTCATTGTCCTGTCTTGCTCATCCTTGGATGTCTCAGACTCTGGGACAGAGGATGACTCTTTGAAAAGGTCCAAAGTTGTCTCTGTTGATGTTTTGTCAGCAGAGTCTTTAACCCTGCTTGCTTCATTCAGCCTCTTAGTTGCCATCTCAATCTTTTCTTCAAGTTCCTTGGATAGACTATGTATGGCTTTCACTCGATCCTGTTTACTTCTGTATGGAGAAAGACCAGAATTCGAATCCTTGGAGGAAGGTTTTGCATCTTTCTGAGGAAGGGAAAAGCTCAGAGGAGGTGTATGCAGAGCCGGGGGAGAGTGGTCCCTCAAGTCTTCACATTTCAGAGGACTGAGAAACAAGCACTTGTATTCCAATGGTGATGGAGAAGCTAATGCCACTCTTTTCTTAGGTGATTGAACCATTTCTAGAAGTTGATTTCTGTTTAAACAAAAAGGAGAAATGTCAGGTTATAAAGAGAAACTATCAGTAGCCTTCTGCACAGATCAGTATCCTCAGCTAAAACGCTTCATAAAAGAAAAAGGAACAGATTTCCCTGTCTATAGATACATTTGTCAAATGATAGATTCAGGATGGAGTTTGAACTGCTGACAGATGTGGAGAAGAATCAGCCTGGTGCTGGTGAGGAATAATTATTATTTAAAAATACAAAGCATAAAACCACAAAACATAAAACTAGGCTAAAAAATTTGCCTCAAGCTAGATAGCCAGAGCATCAGTCCCCTTCCATGCTCAAAAGCACTCCCAGATGCTCCCAAGTTCTGTAACCGCTCTGGACTAGGGTACAGTGAGGCTGATTTTAAGGTGAGGTGTGACAGTATGTTAATCCGTTGCTCTATTTTTCATAATTTACAACAGAATACTGTAAAAGTCTGCAAGATGCGCACTGAGAAAGAGGCTTTCTAGGATGTTTTTAGTACCTGCCTCTGTGACCTTTACTTAATAGAGTACAAGATGTTTTATCCACCCAGGCCAGGAAATTCCTATCCAGGATTCCACCACTGGTTTGCTCCTGAAATAGAAGTGACTGTTAGTGTAAGCATTAAATAGCAACAAGAGGGGAGCATTTGGCTTTTGTTCCACTTAATAATTGGTTCATGTAACCAGAAAACTGAATGCACCAAACAACAAACCTGTTCTTTTAGTGGAAGCAATGGAGACTTCCAGGCTTTTGACCCTGAAGTCAAGGGTTCCAGCCTTACTAATGAGCCCAGCAGTTCTTGCTATAATTAGAAGTTTAATTGGTCTATTTTTTCAGACAGAATTTTTTCTCCCTGACACTTCAAAGCATTTGTATGAAGTGCTTCATCTCCTACATGGTGCTGTACTGATCAAGATTGGAGGGGTTTCAATCTGCTACTCCTTTATGACTTACTTGCTTAAGTTTACACTGAGGACTTTCTTTTGTAGAAGCTGTTTCCACAGTGAGCTTGCGTGTTTGGTCAGAACACATTTTCTTTCCAATAGCTTCTTTCTGTTTCCTGTACACTTCTTGCAATCTTTTATTTCTCATCTCCATGGCCTGCACCAAAGACTTTTTCTCTTCTAGGCTTTTTTTCTTTCTTTCTTCATTCTTTCGATACATAAATGCCTGAACAACTTCAGGGCTGTAGGGGTGAGGTTTTTTAATGTTTACCCTCTTGTTTGAAGGGTGCTTAAGCTTTTCTTTCTCAGACACTTTCTGTGCAGGGCTGCTTGAGCCTTTGTCTCTGTGAGGAGATATGCTTTTTCCTCTACTGCAGTTTCCTGAGCTGCTGGGCTTGGCTCCGTCTTTCATTAATGAAGATTGTATCTTTTGCCCACTGAAGGCAGAGGGAGTTATGGCCTGAGGTCCAGATGAAGGAGAATGGATCCCTAGGTATTGCTGCAGAACATCTACCTTTCCTTTCACAGTGTCTTTTGGGAGCCTGGTGTGTCTGTGTTCATCATAGTACTGGCTTTGCAAAAGCAGGTTCCTGAGTATTTGTTTTGTATCCTTGGTTGGTGCACTGCTGCCCCTTTCAATAGGCTTGCTGGGGGGAACCACATAGCTTTTGAATTCAGGGTTTTTCCCCACAGGTTCAATTCCCTTTTCTCTGAAGCTGTTTTCCACCACTGGCATTGCTACAAATCCTCTACCAGGTTCTGTGGAAAGCATTTAGAAAAAACAATGGTATTACTTCAGAGATGTACCAATCCCCATATCTATCATGTGTATCTCAAAACCTGCTTCCTATTATAGGTCTGAGGACTATTTGCATGTGTAGCCCAGGCTTGTACATCTGTTGTAAAATCTGCAATGTTCTAAGGAGAAGACAAATTTGTGAGTGCAAAATTTGAAGTTGCAGTGGCCAATTGTACAAATGGTGTAGTTTGTGGCCCTTCGTTATAAATAGAATTTAATATACATGGGCAGAGAAACTCTTTATCTCATAAACCTCTTATGCTTATCAGTGTAACACAATGAGAACTCAGTGACCAGCCTTGGGTACTGGTAGACCTAGGGAAGCTCTACAGCTGTGTCTGGCAAACCAACCCAGATAAAAAGCAGAGTATGCTGGTAAGTGCAGGATATGGAGCTGATGCTGTATCTCTGCTAGGGAGACATAACCTCTGTCATGATCCAGACAAGTCTTATTTTAAGGACACAGTGCATTTGCATTGTCTCTTCAAAACCACAAAGGATTCATTGTGCCAGCTGACCATGGACAACAGCTTTAGTAATTGTTCTGGGTCGTTGTTAACCTGACAAGTGAGTTATTGCAAGAGTCATTAAAGATAGGTGCTCAGAAGGGCCTTGAAATAATTTATTTCAACTAGTTTTAATAAACCACTTTTTTGTTTGTGTGCCAAAACAACTGGTGTATCAGAGAGGCAACTGTACCAAAGGTATTTGCTGTGGTCTGTTCTTCACCTGTGCTCCTCAGATTTGGAAATGTAGGGAGTGGACCAAGCAACTTTCTAGCTAACTTCTGACCTTCTCTCCATGCAAAAGCACCAGGTAGCTTTATACCTGAAACAGAGGATTTGTATTTCATTATTAAACCCTCACATGTTCTTTGAAAGAAAATTGTAACTCTATTATAAATCTTTTTAATGGTGATTTCCAGGAATAACACCCAAGCTGTAGGGAGATCTAAAAAGTTTCAATCTTAAAAAAAAAAAAAAGTTGATGATACTTTGATAACAAAATGTTTTTAAAGCACTCAGACTTTGGAGGCTGTCACTCTGCTAGGGTCTATTCACTGACTGACAGAGAGCCAGTTCATGAATCAGATGAGGGCAACACATGAAGGTTCAGTGATTTTCGAAGGCTTTACCATTAACATTTATGTCATTTAACACTTGCAGCCTGTTCACACAGTTCTTACAAGTTTCACTCTGAAACCATTGACACCCTGAGTCCTCAAGAACACTAAGAGGATGTCAGGACACCGACCTGAGAGCATCTGAGAGCATCCTTCTATGATGGCAGCTGCAGACAGCTGGTACTTACTGGGTACCAGCAGATTTGAGAACTGAAGGGAAGGGGATAACAAAAAGATTATTTTCCTTGTGATTACTTCAAACTCACTAGAGTAAACTAATTAATTTTTAAATTGGTGAGAATCAGCAGGATGCAGTGTGGAAGAATCAATGAACGATACAGGGTGAGGGACAATGTATAATGCAAAAATAAACGATGCAGTACGCAGCACAAACAAATTATTCTTGCTTAATAGGTGGTGTCACATAATAGACAACATTTATCACTGTTTTACTTCATAATTTCAGATTGCATTCACAGCATGCCAATACTAGCACTGGCATAATTATGTATTTATCACAAACACTTCTCCAGCAGAAGGTGATTAAACAGGTACTTATTTGTTTTTTGCATGAAAATCCTCCCCACCAAATTCTCCCCCAATGAAAATATTCAAGCTTTTTTTTAAGGAAAAGATTTTACTCTTAAGTCAGTATCAGCCTCAGTTCAAAGATGTGGTTCAGTACTCAGTCAACTGACTGAGTCAGGCCTTTCTAGCTTCTGTTCAGTAAACTTGTCTGTGGGCTGAGCTGACTGTGTGCAGCACATCTGAGAATCATCTGTCAGGCATGAAGCACTTCCAGAGACTGACTGATTAATGGGATTGTCCTGAGATTCCCCTTTGCTTTGTGAACAACAGCTCTAGGGCAAGATCTCAGTGCTGGGCTCGGTACCATGGCCACCAATGGAGTCACAGCCACTTACATCAGCTGAATTTGCAGCAAACTCTGAGACGCTCTGGAGGCTCATCTTAATGGTGCAGTTTAGGTTGTGTCACAACAGAAATGATGTTTTTCAGACAAGGAAGAGCTTCACTGTTTTGGGGCTGAAGTTGCTTCCTAGAATTGTGTGGTCTTACTTGGGAAGCCTTCAATGGAATTATTCATTGGATCTATGCAGTTCAGTGTTTGACAGCATGGAATTGCCAAAATTTGTTGGACTCAGTAGAGCTGAGATCCATCAGTGTTTTTAATGAAACACCTTGCTCTATTACTTCGTTTTTTCTAGCTTAGCAGTATTAAAAATGCAAGATGCATTTCTTTTTATGCTGTCTTAGTTTCTCTGAATGCAGCTGACAAATTAATATGTAGATCTAACAATTTTTGCTTCACCATGTTGTCTGATTTCAATTAAATCTTTTTTTTATCTACACAGTGTTTATTAACTACAGAAACTATTATGCTAAAGTTCAAGAGCAGCCTGCATTTCTGATGAAAACACTTGCTAGAAGAAAATCTTTTGATTTAAATATTCTCCTGTTTTTTTCTACCTATGAACAGATGAATATTTTATAGCAGTTTTGACTTAATTTTTTGTTAACTACAGCAAATTTATAATTCATCAAATTCCTGAGTACTCTGTCTCTGACCCCTGCCCCTCATTCATCTCTTCGTAGCCCTGCCTTGGCTCTTCCACTGACAGAAACTAATAGCCAATAAAGACACCATGACACTGGCAGTTACAATGATGAATGCTTCATGTGGCATGGTCTTATTATGACCCACTCTCAGAGGAAGATCAAGCCATTTTTCAAACAATCCATTAAAACAAAAAAAAGGAGAGAGAAGGAGATTATTATATATTTCATGCATTTTAAATAGTACTTAGGTAGCAGAGCACATGATGCCACTATGTTCATAATTTCATCTGCATGGTATTAGGTAGCTTGGATTTTTTCTTTCTGTTTCGCCCAATTTACATACCTCGTACCTTGGCTAGTGTAAAATACGACTGCTTTGAGTGAACAGTGCCCATAGCGCTTCCACTACTTGTCCTGTTCCCCACAAAGCCTGAATGCAACCATTTCCTATGCAAAGTAATAGCATTAAATGGGTAAAATTACTCCAGTAATTCAAATCTGCACTTAGAGGCACCATTTAAGGAAAACTGAGAACTAGCGATTGGGACTTCTGTTTCTGCTGCTGACTTTGTAGTAAGGCTGTGGATAATTCATCTGACTTCTCACTACTTTCATTTGGTACTTGTTTTGCAGGCTAGAAAATCCCTGCCTTTTGGTGGCACTCAATTCATTAGGGAACACAGAACTGAATAGGTGACAGGCAGCTCTCCCCACCTAAAATGTATGTCTTGTTTTTCATTTTTGATGATTTTTAATCCTGACAGGTCTAGAATTCAACTGCTGCAGGCAATGGCATGACAACTTGTCAAAGGTAGCGAAGGCTGGTTCTTGGCTAAAGTCTCTGGGCACAGGCATGAAGCACACGGCAAGTCCTCTGCACATGGAGTGCCTGGGGGAGTGTGTGTGGAAGTGACTTGCCAAATTTTACCCCAAAATTCAGTGCCAGAAAGTGTTATCAGGTGACCAGTCCGATACCCCATCCTGGGGGCCTCAGCATGATTCACCAGCATCTAAAACAGAAGCTTTGTGCTGCCTGTGGTCATCTTCTGCCTTCTTGAATAAATGTCAATTTTTGTCTGTTCCCTCAGTGATTTCTTTGTTATATGCTTGGTATAAGTAGGTACTGGTCCTTGACTGTGAATCCTAGGATTTTTGGTATTATTTTAATAACCAGCTAAAGATTGTGGCAGGTGAGTGCCCAGATGCCACTAATCTCCAGTAGTTTTGTCCATCAATTTGTGTAACTTCTCATTATTTTCATCCTTACCTTTGCCTGTTGCTGCTCTCCCCAGAACAGAGGATGTGGGTGAAGGCTGCCTCTGGCATTGTGTTTGAACTCTCCGTGCTGAGCTTCTCTCTTTTTGGTCTTTAATCAGGAGAGGGGAAAATGGAAAAGAATTACTGTGCAGCTAAAATCAAACTGCAGTCATGACAACAAACCAAACCCAGTCCCATTTGTTTGGAAGGCAACAGCAGGAGTCTCTCTGTTGACACTGGTCACAGAACAAGCACAACTCCTTTTTTTGCGGTCCTGGAGATGTCCCAGCAAAGCAAGTGTTGGCCTGGATCCCTGAGGTTACCCCATCTACCCATACAACAGTGTACTGTGCAAATGGCCCTGGCCTAACTGTCACACCCAGCGGGTGCAATGGGACACCTTTCCTCTCAGAGCCTCTCTGGAGATCCAGACTAACCTTTCTCTGCAGAGTACATAAACACTGCATTGCTTGGGCAAGTTGCCTGTAACAGTTATGATACAGCATTGCTAACCTTGGGGGCTTTTTTATGACCCCTCCCTTGTCCAAGCATGGTAAATTCTTCTCTGCCTGGTATTCTGTGATCTTCATCAGGCAAAGAGAGAGCAAACCACAGGTTCACAGCACTAAATCCTAGACAAACAGATATTTGAAATCTGTTGGGCTACAAGGAGAAGCGCAAATGCTGGTATCCAATAGGACTGGGCTCCTGCATGTGTGAAAAGCAGAAGGAGCCTTCCTAGGCCAGACTGCAGATACCTGACTAAGGTAATATCTAGCAAAGCAGTTGTGACACACTTTCTTTCAGTGGTAGAGTACAGTCAGACAAACTGAACAAGGTGCATCTGAACCAAGCGTCAGGAGCTGTTCATCTTCAGCCTCAGAGGCTGCCTCTGTTCAGCAAGTTGAACTGTTTGGTAGTTCCCTAACTCAGTTATGTAAAGTGATCTGGGTTAAAAACAAACTAAACTAGCCTTCCCCCTAAGAATGTTCAAAAGAAGCTCAGCAGGGATTGTGGCTTTGGCTTCTGGGTATTAGGAAGGGTAACGCCACGAAGTGATGACAGAAAGCGCTGCCTTGATTCAACTGAAAAGGGGGAGATGGCAGCACGGATGTGTGCTCCCACAGACCCAAGGTGAGCACCATAAAATATTTCCATACATCACTGTAAAAGGTAATTTGGAGCAAATCTAAAGGAAATGCCCATGGAAGCTGGTAGTGTGTGATGGGGATCATAGTGCCCAGTGAATTAACACTAATGCTATTTTAGCAATAAGATTTATTATGCACAGCTTTTCAGCTTGTCTTCTCTAGTCTAATATACCCTCAGTAATCCCCCGTTGGCTGAAAAGATTGCCAAGCAGGCAGGCTGACCGAGCTAGGCATAGGCAGCCCTTGCTCTCGAGTCCATGCATTACTCACAGCAACCTGAGATCTCAAATCACACTAAACTGAAGTGACAGCTGTAGATGAATGGTACTTCAGGCCCAAATTTAGCAGCAAAGCAGGATAAGGAAGCCTAATAATATTTGCTTTTAGATCTACACTAGTTCCACTGAATGAACTGCTAAATCCCCTGCAATGCCTCTGAACTACACAATTCCTGCTTTAAATACCTCTCCATGCTACTGTGCTGCTATTTCCCATTTTACGCTTTATATCTGGCAAAAGGTACAACGTGGGAAGAGAGAGGAGAAAGGAATATATTCGCAGCAAACTCTTTACTATTACGTGGAAAGAAATGTATACATTTGTGCATGCTGGCAAGTAAATCCAGTGGAGAAGTGAACTCAGTAGCAGGTTGGTATTTGTAGTGCAGAGAGGTTTATAGCTCCCCCAAGAGCTGCAGAAATAAATGAACTTACCACATGAACATGGTTGCTGCCCAACATATACCAAAGTGTGGGATGGAAGCTGTGTGGTTAGTTATTCAGCTGTGCCAAAGCACTGCCTGGTAATACACAGTTTCAGTCTTTCTCCATAGATGCCACACTACTACTGACCTCTGTAAACTGGAGCAGGAGGAGCAGACACCACTTTGCACACCTTTCTCTTCAGGGGTCTTTTTTGCAGTGGCTCTTTATCATCATCAGAAATCAGGCACTTCTGCTCCTGAGACGCTGATTGCTGCTTTTGCTTCTGCTCCTGGATTCTCTTCCTGAGTTGCTCTAACTTCTTTTGGGGTGATTTTTTCCACAACGCTTCCAGCTTCTGATCTCTGGGCTTGCTGGGTGATGAAAGGTGGTATGTAGGAAGCAGGACAGCCACGGGCATGGGAGTGTTGCTCCAGCTGCCACATGGGACAGCTGAGAACGGACTGCTCCCTGCGGGGGAGTGAGGTGGGTGATGTGGAGAGCAGGGAGATTTTTCCTTTTGTGCTGTGTGACCTCTTGAATCTGTCTTCTTCCTGAAATTGTCCCTTCTGGGACTATACAGACTCTTTGCAGGAGATAGCGTCCCAGGTGTGCCTTTGCCATCTGCAGCCTCCCTCCTGGCAGGGCTGCAAGGTGCTGAGTGTGAGTCTCCCCTGGGGGACAGAGGAGTCATTCTGGACGGGCCAGAGCTTACGGCACAGCTCTCAAGGAAACAGGTCTGTGGCCAAGCAGGGGAGACAGCAACACAGTTTTGCTTTCTTAAGAAAAAGAAAAACAAGACTGAATATGTAGGCTGTGTTATTAAATTGGTCAATAGACTGCTAATATGAATGACAGTTGACTTTCTACAAGATGCTCTCATGGTGGTCTCAGTGTCTCCACAGGATCAGCGTTTTGCCAGTTAGCAGCAGTTTGGCAAATGAAAATAATATTGGGAAAGTGCAAAGTGCAGCATGGTCTGATAAAAGTTGTTACAAGCATGGGCAGATAGACTAACACAGAGAATTTATGTCAGGGCATTGGCTTATTGGTCAGAATTTCCAAGGGTGCAATTGTTCGGTGACTTTTTCTTTTTATCTAATAAACAGTAAGGTGCTAAACTTTTTCTGAAGTCCTGCATCCCAGAATTTTAAACCCCTTTATGTGTTGCCTTTGTCTCTTCATCCACCAAATGCTGTACATTCAGGTTATCATTTACCTGCAGGCTGGAGGAATCTCATTGCTCTTTTTCTCATTCAAAGCTGTTTCATCTTTGTTCCTCTCACGATCTACAGTGTAGCAAAATTATGTCAATGTCAAAATTTCAAAAATGTTCCTTAACAATTAAATTTAAACAGTTCCTTTTACTGGGGACTATTCCCCAACCAAATCTGGCCCTTCAGACACCTGGGTACAATTTCATTCATATGTGGTAAAGAGCCTTGGTCCATACTTGTTAAAGAGCTTGCCAGCATTGCAGGAAAAGTGAGAGTTTGTTCTTTAGTGTAAAAATCTCTGTGTACACTGTCTCCATGCCACCCAGGTCTGCAGGGCAGACTGAGTATCTGGTTACTAGCCCACGCTACCTTTAGTACCCTGTGTCCCAGCTACTTCACTACCATAGCATATGGTGTTAAAGCGTGCTCCACCAGGTCACATCGTGCCCCTGTCATTTAAACCCAGTGAGGAACATTCATCTCCTCTTTCCTTCCCTTTTTCAAATGGCTTGGGAGCAAGAAAAAGATTCACATGCAAACGCACAAGGTCCAGCAAAGCTTCTAACAGATCAACTCAACACACCTCTCTTGCTATCCCTGTTACCGAGACCAGGGTCCAGGCAGTGAGTCGTTTCCATGAGCATGGTACAAAGCCTTACTGCTTAGGGAGAAAATAGCACCCATAAATTTTAAAGGCTGGCAGCTTAAACTGCTCCCAGCCAATAAGCTATCTCAAAACCAAATACCCAGCAGATCCGAAAAAAACCCCAAGTTTGTTCTTGTCATTAGTTTTTAAGAGTCTTGTGGAATTTGGTTAAATTTCCTGCTTTTTTCTTATCCCGCTTTGTCTGTTAGAGATGATTTTAAACATATTATACATCTCCTGCAAAAGTAAATGAATAAAATTCTGTATTTACATCACTTCAGTTATCTCTAGGAGGTCAGAGGTCAAGCACAAGTGGCTTTTACTTTTCTGTAGCTGATGGGTATTAATGCTGCATCTTTTGCCTGAACAAGGTGTGACTCCTTGTGCATGTGAAACCGGAACATTAGTAGATAGCTGATGAAAACACACACTTTCTTCAATAAAGAGGGCCTTTCACCACCTTTTGTCACCTTCCCTTCCCTTCAGCACCAAAGCAGTCCTCTACCTCAGCAATTTCCCAGTAACTCAGAACTCACCAATGCTTTTTTCATGCCAAAGCTTTCTTCTGGCTGCCTGTGATTTGGAACAACTCCACATCTGATGATAAAATTTGTTTTCAATCCTTTGTAGCTGTGAAAAGGCAGATTTTTCTTTTGAAGGGAGACATATGGTTTTTTTTCTGTTGTAGCCGCTTGCTGGCATACGCTGCTTCTCTGATTAATTTTGCAGCTCCTAGTTACTCTGTAAATACTGGCATGTCTGAGCATGTTCCATGTGGTATTTCCTACAGTTGGAAAGAATGCAACTGACTGGGAAGATAAGAGATGAAATCACCTCTCTCCATTATTTACACTTTGCATGTATGTGTGCCTCAGATTTTTACCAGAGCTGCTCTGATGTTTTAAAAACAGCATAAGCTGGAAGTAACCCCAGCCAATAGCAACTTCAACACTGTGATACTAGTCTCTGGCCTCGACTGTGCAAGCAGCAGTGCACGCATTTGGATATACCCATTCATCCAAGCAACTTCACTGTTAAGATTGCAGCTGCTGTGCCTGATATAAACATTATTATGTTACCTACTAAGAGGACAATAAAACAGGGACAATTCAGAGGATGTCCCAGGTCAGTGAGTGTCAGCTTTCTGTTCAGGGCTTCAATCACAAGCAAGGCAAACCTTTATCTGTTCTTGTAATTAATTTGAAGAGTGTTGTGAAATCTGGTAAAATTCCTTGCTTTTCTCCTTATCCCCTTTTTGTCATTTAGCAAATGATTAAAGAGGTTATATGTTCATTGAAAAAGAACAGAAAAGAAAGGCATGTTTACGTCACTTTCAATTACATTATATCCATGAAAGGAAACCCTGCAGTGTGATGCACAGGTAGCTGACAGAGTGATAAAGGTATGTGTTCCCTAAACTGCACATACCACTCCTTTGGCTTTCTGAAGACTTGTCCAAGCCAGGGCCACATCTGCAGAAATGAGAGATGAAAGATATGTTGTAGCATCTCTTCACATGTGTCTTCACTGTAAACAATTTTCCCTCATGCCCAGCCCAGAATAGATTATCGAGCTGGTGGCTGAAACACAGAACTGCTCCTGAAAAATTGTGTCTGGACTGCTTTTATATACAGCTTGTTTTCAATGTGTGCTTAGTTCCATCAGAGTTAATGCTCTTTGAGCTATGTTAGTGCTTATTCAGCAAAATCCTCACTGATATTAGCCGGTAGCTTTGCACGTATTTAAGAAACACTGAGCTGAATTTCACAATTCAGTCCTATTTGGCAGTAATTACTTACAAAAAAACCCACAGAGGATTACTTGTGAGAGTAAGAATGGCTCGTGTCTTTTTACAGAAAAAACAAAGCAACACATCAGATACAGGAAGCTCCTAGTGTGAACTTGTTGCATACATTCAACAGTAACTGAGCCTTGGTGACTTCAGGCTGAGCAAGATTCATAGAGCAGCTTTCTGTTAGAAAGCAGCATGAAATGGGGAGTTTTGGTGTTGCTGTAAGAGCTGCAAGCACAAGTTACAAAACTGTCCAACACTCTCCAAACTTCAAAATATTTGCGCCATTGTGTCTGAAGTTATGCAATCCAGATTAAACTAAGCACTACAGTTTTTCAATAAGCGATAAATCCTCGGTTTAAAATAAAGTTATCCAAGAGTCTGCTAGGACTCTACAGAGGAAAATGGAAGCTCATTACTCACGTACCAGCTAGAGGATCTGATTCTCCAGATGCAAAACTGTTATCCATCTTCCAGGTGTGCTAAAGCTCTGCTTACTTGATATCCATGTCTGAAATAACCATGCAAAAGGACTAGTCATTGCTGCCCTATGAGAACAGACTAGGCCATTTTTATGCCTTTTTTTTTTCTCATCTATAATTGCTGACTGCCCATAAAGATCCTCATCGTTTACATTTCTGTGGTGTTTGCAAATGTTACCTGTTATTCTTAATTTTCTCAGCCTTGTGAGGGAGTCTCAGAGAGAGACAGGGATATGTCACAGTTGGTAAATGTCCTGCTCTGGGTCAATACCCTGAAGAGCTGCCCTGAGAGCTCAGGAGTCTAGCGTGCTCCCTTGGGGCAATGAGTATATGACTGGAGAGTCAAGAAAGTCGTCTCCCTCCCATGTGCCCCTGTTACTGCCTGGTTAACACTTACCTTTAGAAACGTCGGCCATGGATGGAACAAAGTCTCCACTTAGGCTGTGCAAAAGCATGTAGAGAAGCACTTTGGAGATGATCTGTGTGAGGGCTGCAGTCTTTCTACAGTGGCTAATCCCAGAAACCACTTCCAAGGGAATATGTGAGAAAGATCTCAGCACTGAACATCCCAGCAGGCATCAGCTCCCTGGAACCAGTTGGGAATGCAGAAGTTCCTCTGAGACAAGTGCCAGGTCAGTCCCTGCCCCTGCCCATGAGTGCTGGGAGGTGCAGGAGGATGTCCAGAGGAGTCCCACCAGCCCAGCCAGCCATCAACCATCACCACACCTTTGTTTGAGCCCCTCTGTGCAGGGTGACTGTAGCGACAGCACAGAGAGAGGCTGTTAGGAACAGAGGAGAAAACAAACAGCATCAAGAGGAGCCTGAAGGCTGATCTCAGCTTGAAAACATGTGGCAAGATGCCAGCAGCTTTCTTGACAAGCCCTTGCGTCCTTTCCAGGGTGTCTGGCATCCTGGCGATGACCGCTCCCAGGGCTGGATGGCTGCAGAGGAGAGGGCAGGACAACCAACCTGAGGCCCAGGTGGAGGCAGCTCTGCAGTTCTGGGATGGAGAGAGAACATGGTGCCAGAGCGGGGGAGAAACCAGACCTATGTGAGTCCTCAACACAGGGCGCCTGACCTCACTGCAGGGCACCTCTTGTCATCCCAGGCACCTCACCTCACACCTTCCTCTGTGGGCTCATCCAGCCGTTGATCCTGTTCTCAGCAGGACTCTCTGCCACACTTGAATCCCTGGTCTCAAGACAGCAGGGGGCTTAATTCTGAATATTGGCTTTTATTTAGGGTGTAATGGAAAAAAAGGGTTTCTGGTCTTTGTGGTTATAAAGACAAGCTTGAGAATATAAAGTAAGTGTATGCTAAAGTCTCAGATAAGGTTTTTCCACCTTTGTGGGGGTCACTTTTTTAAGTGTCACCGTTTTTAAGTTTAAGTATTTGAAATCTGGGGGTAGCCATTCTGGTTATTCAGGTTCTTGCTATTCCTACCCTCCCATTTCAGATTAACCGGAGGGAACAGTTTATTCAGCAAACAGCAGAGGGCAAACTCAGCTCGCAGACAGGAGATGAAGCACTTGGTACTGGGAGGCTGCGGGCCCCAGTTTCTCCCAGGACAACCCAGGAGAATGGCAGTTGTCACCTTGGTCAAAGACAACCCGGAATGGTTAGCAGCAGAAACACCCTTGCTATGGCAGTGATTCATTCTCTCTGTTTTCATACTCAGCCTTTTCACAGAGCATCTTTCTGATGGGCTTCAATGGGCAGTGACATCTTGGACTGAGGCCTGCCAGTGCATGTCTTAAACCCTCCCAAGATTACAGCTGCAGATGGCTAAGCATCCCTTAAGACATATCTCAGTTGGTGCATTTGCCTTCTCTTTGCACACTGGCCATGCATTGCTTTGGGAGACTCAGTTTCTGCAGCCCTGCCCCAGAGTTACTCACAGCTAATTTCCTGGATCTCTGGTTACAACCAGAACTACTACAGTCAACATATAATAGCCAAGACCAGGCTGATCATTCAGTGCTGTTTCTCTTCCTTGGATGGATGGTCCATAGGCATCGGTTTCCTGTGAAATATTTCCATTTCTCAACTGTAAATTTTTTTCCCACAAATATCCTCTCATATATGTCGAAACTCTGCTGGTCCCAAGGCTATACTTGCTGTTGGCTCAATTATTCATGGAAGGCATGTGAATACGATAGAGACGAACAAATAGGGATAAAACACATTTCTTGTTACCCTACAGCAGTGGCCATCACTTACTGCTGTCATGGGTTGAATTTCAGTAAACACCCTGAGAAGAGGCTTTGTAACCTCTTCTGGGTCCCACTTAACTGCAGAGCAGAGCAGACTGGTGTACTGTTTCATCAGCATTTTGGTTTATACTGAATCTGGCTCTTTTTTCTGGTTTATGTCCTCAATTATTTGTTCATGCTTTATAATTCTACAGATTTGCTTTAAGCATCAATGTCAGTATTGTAAGTGTTTGTTATTACTGGAAAGTACTCAGATGGTGAGGCAAGATACTGACACCACATCCTTTCATGTACTTGGATCCCTGTGGTCTCTAGAGAAGTTCTCTTGAAGAAACAGACTCAGACTGCTAATCTAATAAATGTCACTGCAGTCTGTGCTCAGATATCCCCAGCATTTCAGCTTTTTAAGTCTAACCAAACAAGGAATTCCTGAGCTGCAGATTGGAGTCACAAAGTTCCCATTCCAAGCTGTTCCAAACCAACATTTTGGCCTGATTAGAGGTTTCAGTACTAGGAATGCAGAGCTTGTCCAAGAGGGGATCCACAGCTATTCACGGTGCACAAGCGATAAGAGCCCTAATTGCAGTCTCAGGGTTCACGGGCAGCCACCATGCCAAGTAAATTGCTCCGCTGAAGAGAGTGGAGAGAACAGTAATGTGAAACCTCAGCAGTGGAAGGGCAACTTTCGGTGAAGATTCGATAAGATGGGAAACTGCGACAGTAACCAGGAAAGCCCAGGGCTCGTCCCAGCCTGCTGCGTTGATGGAGGAGCCAAGTGGAGCAACAAGCACAGCTCTCGGCTGCGTGCAGGCGATGCTGCTGAAGTCCCTCGGGTCAGACTGGCATCTATTTTGGCACTGTTTTTTCTCAGCAAGCTGTTGAAGCTGACGAGAGCCAGGAGAGTGACAGATTGCCAGTGTGTTATGCTGCACATCTTGGAGTGTTAGACCACAAATCTGCTGAGAGATGAAGTGAAACCTATTGTTGGGCCAAATCCCAGTTCTGCAGTGTGTGAAACTCCCAAATCAGGGAGCCAAGTGTGAGCTGAGGCAGATAGGAACAAATCCATTTGGATTTGTCTTTTAGATCTGTATGAGCAAACTGAGCCAGTCATGTATGGTTCTGGCCTGCTGACTCCACAGCCCCGTCACATGGAACTAAGGCAGAATAGGCCTCATGTTTTCACTCATATGGCACTTATGATGCATCAGCCCTCAAACACTGAATTTCCCTTACAGAGGTACTCAGGCTACCACCTACTAGTTTTAGCAAATTAGACTACAGGTTATCACATAGCCAGCGGAGGTTTTACAAAAGCCATTTTAGGGTTTTTCTGCAAAGGATATTGCAAAGTTTCTTGCAGTAAGAATCTGCCAAAAGAGATGCCGCTAACCCATTGCATGGGATTATCCTGCAGAGAGCAAATTGTCCAGATGCGAGTCTCTGCTTTTCCCAACCAGCAGTTTCCGCTGCCATTACACTTGCGCACACAATGGTGAAGTGGGACGAGAAGTGCCCAGCTCTGCCACGCTGTGGCACTCTGAGCTTCAGCGTGGGTTTTTGGTGTTTCTGCAACGCAAAGGCAAGGGGGTATGGTAATCGCTCAACCCTGCACAAGGCTGTTGGGAGCCTGGAGGTTTGTTTGACATGGTTCCGGCTGCAGGCTCACCTCCCAGAAGCTTCAGTTTCCCCTGTTGTGCACTGTCATTGTTTAGGAAATATTTAAACCAAAAACCCACAAGGCCTAGCAAAATTCAGGAAGTGCATATGTATGTGAACCAAAACCAGAAATTCCGCCTAAGTGTCTCCGTTTTGAAACAGCTGCATATCATGCAGCTATACTCCTGCACTCACCAGATACACTCCAGGGGTCTTACACAAACTCACAGCTCTGGACACGCTCCTTTCTTTCTCTTGCTGGTTTGCTCTGTGTGTCTTGCTTTGTGAGGGTGTTGTGAGTTCCGTCACTTTTGGGAAATATGTCCTGCTAAAAGGAAATGGTACTTGTTTGGGTGTTGTTTTTTTTTACAGTGCCTGACTAAGCAATTTACATTGTAAACCACTTTTCACAGCAATTCTCAGTTAGCAAACAATCAAAGCACAAATTTAGACTTTGATTGCAAGCTGGATGTGGCATGAATTTTATAGTAAGCATATGGTCGGAAGAGGCAGTTGATTAAAAAAAGTGTACTGCTCTGAAGTCTGACAGCCAAGGGCTCAATCCTACACCCACTGAAATCTGTGACAAAAGCTGAAACTAAAGGGGACAAAGATAAAGACACTTTATAAATTGGGATTTGATTTGAACCTACAAAGAGCATAGGATTGACCACTATATATTGAAGTAATTCTTGAGGGTACTTATAATCTCTCCAATCAGCAGCAAAATAAGAATGAGATAAATGGGCTGCCCCATTAATGATGCCATGTCACAATTCCTGAGATAAGACACAAATTTATTCCTCCACAGGTAATGTTGTAAAATAGCAATAGTAATGTAAACCACTCAGAGATACAGAGAGAGGAGTCTGACCCTAGCTGCAGAATTTTTGCTTAAGATCACTGGTCTTATTTCTTTTTTTTTTTTTTTAATCCTATCAGCTCATACTGTTTCCCATGTTGTTAGGAGCAAGCAGATACTTTTCCCATGGTCTGTGTCACACACTCAGTTACTGAGCTTTACTGAGTGCTAGAGTACAGTGCTACAGCTCAAACGCAGGTGGGAGGCTACCGTGAAGCTGTCCCAAGCCTAGGGAAGGATTTGCTGCAATGAAGAGATACACTTCCTTTGCAGCTATTACAGACAGAAACACAAGGAAATATTAAGCTTGTATTTTCCTATTAATGTTGGAAAAGAACAAGAGTAATGCATGTCAGGGAAGAACGAGACCTTTAGAATATCTGAATGTTACACTGCATGCAAATGATGTCTGGAAAAGGACAAGTGTTCTCTTTATGCACTAAAATACATAGATATCATCCAGTTATTGGGGGGGAAGTGTGTTAAGATAGGAAATAGCTATCCATGGCCCTTTTGCGTTTTTTTTCCTGCCAATAGGAGACTATGTGAATGGAATCTGAAGTGAAGAAGGGGGGGCTGCCTGCACTGTGCCGCTGAAGGTGGGAGAGCGCAGGATTGCCATGGAAACCTGCGGTGGGAAATGGGGCTCTCCAGCTGCATGGGAGGATTTATAGCGCCGGGCTGGGATTAGGCGATTTAAATCAACGATCTACAGGTAAAATGGCACATTTCCTTGCACATTGTCTCTGTGCACTGCAAAATGAAAAAGGAAGGGTAGGTGGGTGGGAAGAATTACAGGAGTGCAAAGTTATGAGGTGTCTTAAAGCCTGACCTAAAACCTGCAGAAGCTGATTCAAAGATTCTTGTGGGTTTTGGTGGGGGCTGAACCAGGCATGCAATGGGCGGGCATGTGTTCCCTGTGCACCAAAACAGAGCAGTAGGCACAAGGATGCACCATACCTGTGCCAAATAGAGAGAGGAGAAGCAGTCTATCCCCTGCTTGCACAACCCTGCAGTGGTAGCCCTGCAGCTCAGGAATGCTGCCTGGTTTGTGCTTTTGGTTTGGAAATGGGGAACAGTCCATCTGGTAAAGGCCCCCAAAACAGCTTGTTACACCTATAAGTGAGACAAATGTGCTATAAGCCATAAACAGTGTTCTGTAACAAGGGATCAGACAGGTGGGGAATGATGCACTGTTTTCAGATTCTCCCATTTATTGACATTCAAGCACAGTGATATATAGAGTGGTATGAGACAGCAACAACATTATTTTTGCAGTGCTTCCTTCACCACCATACATTCCCAAGGCTGAGTGACAGTGCCAGATAACCTTCTCCCGCATCAGACACCACACACCTATCTGATCCTGCTGCCAGCTAAGGGCATGGTTAAACCTAACTTACATGGAACCACCATGGGGCCAGTGTGGTCATTAGCTCCTGTAGGACTGCACACGCTTAAGTAACTTGCCTTGTTGTCATACCTAGTAACAAAGCTCAAAATCACCTGATTTACTGTGTGTCCTGGGCTTAGTGTGACTGGATTCAAATATGAAGTTTAGTACACACCTGGGTATATTTGTGATGTTAAATAGAAGATGGAAATTTCATTTTTTGAGCTGGAGAATACAGCATCCTTGGTAGCAGAGACTCAAAGCTCTGTACACTCTGTAAGCATGTTTTACTGTGCTCCACAGCTTTTTCTTCAAATGTTACTTTGTTCTGCTTCAATCTTTCAACAAAGCATCAAACAGCTACCAAGAATGGCAAGATTTCAGCCTCTTCCTTCAAGAGGAGTTTTATGTTTGAAATCCAAATAGTCCAATCAAAATTTGGGAATTAGGTCCTCCTGTCCTTACTCTGCTGCTGCCTGTTTCTTTGCCATCGTGTCCTACCCACACAGCACATGCTGCCAGTCAGAGCTTCCACTTCCCTTTTGCATATTTTCTTCTCTGTAGTGCTTTCCTTGGACCTTCAGTAGCTTTTAAGATCTCTCCTGCCACCTTTAAGTTCTTTATCTCCACTCAGCAATTTGCAAGCCATTAATCTCAGGCCTGCATCATTTGCAAATCACATAGTGAGAAGCTTATCTAATTACCTAGGTAGAAACTCTTGGGCGGGATAGTACATTGTGGTGTGTACAGATGCACCATGACAGCTCATCTCTGATGCACAACATCTGTCTTGTATCAGAGCTGATCTGCTCAGTCCCAGTTGAGACACCAGTACTGGCGACTACAAGAGGTTATGAGAGCAGAAGAGCTTTATATATCTGATTACTAAGAACAGTCCCTGGGGCCATTGGCCCTCTTGCTCATAAATTCACCCAATTTCCCCTTGATTATATTTGTTTTACCACTAAGTGCCAATCCAGACTATTGTCAATGGAGAGGCAGCAGGGTAAGCTAACACAACAGACTGTCTTTTGCCTTGTTATGCTCTGTCAAGTCAGGTTGCCCTCAGATTTGCCAGAGTTTCATTGCTGCTATCCCCTGGGGTGCTAGACAGCACAGTCATTTAACCCAAGATCATTTATGACTGTGATTGGAATTTGTTTGTCTGAGGGTTTTTTTTTTTCTGTCTCTTCGGATAATAATGTAAACCAGCAAAAATATTGCCTTATTATTGACAAAACCGATCTATGTGGAGCTAAGTTCAAATAGATACTAGCTGCATACCCACCTCCAATGGCAAATAAACATAGCATACATTTGAAGGCTAAATTCTCTGCTGATGTAAAGCGATACAGCCCTGTGCCAGTAAATAGAGCTATCCCAGTTTATGTAAATAGAGAAGCTGACGCTGGGGAATTTCTGTTTGCTTGCAGCAAAATTGGTGGGTGTGTTACTTCACTGAGAGAAACAACAGATCCTGGACACCTGGAAATGATGGTTATTTAGGGGCTGAGACACTGTGAGCAAGGAGTGCCACCACTATGCAAGAAAACCTGGGCTTGGTTAATTGTGCTGTCTGGTAGAAAGGTAGTAAGTTTGTAGAGACCTAAATACATGTGAGTGAAATGTGTTGTCCTGTGTGTAGCCCCGACTGGAAGGGTTCGCAGATACCCCTTTTAGGTTTCTCTGACAACATCATTTAGCAGCTCTCGAGTGACAGTCAAAAGCAGCAGCCAGGAGGTAGACACACTGTTCAGAGGGGCCAAGCCTTCACTCCCTTTGCTTTTCCAAGGAAAAGTGAAGGGATGGGACTGTAAACTTAGACTAACACTGTGCTTTGCCATTCCCAAAACTTTCATTCAGAACCAGGACTCTGTTCTTTTCCAAAAGACCAACGCAGCCTTCAGGCTGCAATCAACAAAGGACACAAATACTTGATCTCAACAGACAACTTGATCAAATGTTAATATTCATTTAATCCCTTTGGTTATACAGGCTGTTAATAACATAGTGTGATCAATACTGCAGTACATGTTACACTAACAAGACAACTCTCATGTTGACTGTAATGTTGAGATTTGCCAGCCCAGGAAAAATATCAAATAACAGTAGATAAAACTGGTCAATAGGTAAAACAAGAAAAGTGATTTTACAGATAACAGAGCAGATTGTCTAATTAGACTTCTGACCTAACAGAGTAAATAAACACTCTCACTCAGCGAATGCTGCATCAGACCCAGAACTTGTGTTTGAACTGCAGCAAATTTAAACACCACTCTTCCAGATATCAGCTAGTAGAGGGTACACTCTATTCCTAAGAAGTTAGTTGCCCCACTGTTTAATTACCTACATTTAAACATCACATCTTATTTCCAGCCTGAATTTGCCTAGCTGCAAGTTTTGGATGTGACACTTTCTACTAGACTATTCCCAGAAGTCTTCTTTTCCATAAAGTTAACTGTCACCTAAGATTAAGTCACACCTTAAAATTCACTTAAGCAAGCTAAATCAATTGACGTGCTAATTTGGCATCACTCCTGTAGCTGATATTTACATTCTTCACTACAGCGTTGCTTTGCGGTCTTACACTTGGTTTGTTAGCTCCTGGTGCCCCGATAGCCTTTTCACAGCCCCTTCATTTCAGCATGTGCATTTTCATCTTGTTCTCATCATCAGAATGGTAAATGCAGTGATGTTTGGCTGTGCTGGAATGCACACTCCAAAGTGTCCCATGCTACCCAACAAACCGATCCCACCTCTCTCATTAATTGTTCCTGTTGTTCTAAATTTGATTTTCTACACAAACTTTGCCAGTAATGGCAGATCACTGATAAAAACGTTGAATAACATTGTACCAAGAATAAATCCTTTTCGACACACTAGAAATTCCTCAATCAGATAACTACATTTAGATGCATGTTACCAAATTTTCCATCCATTTAATATAAGCTGCACTGATTTTGTTGAGTACTATTTTTAAAAGAATGTCATGCAAGCTTAAGTCAACTGTTTTGCAGAAGTCTAAGTCTATTATGTCAGCAGAATTACCCTTATTAACTGAATTTATAGTCTCCTCAAAAGAAAAATTGCTTCTTTGATGAGCAGTTTTCTGGAGAAATGGATTGACATTCCACAGCCCTTTTGACTGTGTCCCATATTAGCATGGGACTAACAAGGCTAAAGTTACTTGAGTCATTCCAGTTACTTTTCTGAGTTATTTCATTTCACTATTAGTCTCTTTTCAGGCCTTTGAAACTTTCCTTCTGTTCTGTTATTTGCTCAAAAATCTTCAGTAATGGTGCAGAGAGTGTGCTCTGTGCCAGTTATCAGTCCCAAAATGAGAATTATTACTTCTAGAAAATGTTGCTTAACGTTGCTATAATATTGTCCTAAAATTCTATTAGAATGATAAGAACAGACTTATCCTCAAGTAAAAAAAATGTAGAAAAAAATTTTTATACCCTGCCATAAACACTTAGCAGAGATGAGCTGTAAGTGGTGGTATTTTTGCATTGGCTCTCACTGCTGATTAAGAAATGGATGGGTTTAGGCCTGAGCCCGTGTGGTTAGACTGCAGCTTTGGTTATAACCAGAATGTGCTTCCTGTCACCAAGAGCTGGTTTGGGGACTGCGAGAGGCGACACAGTCTGGTGCTACTGCAGGAGCCTCTGTGACCTTGCGATTTGGCTGGTGGCAGAGTCACTTCGCCCACTCCTTCTGCTCCTTCTTCTGTCTCTGATTCTCTGAATTGTTGGTTAGTTAAATAGAAGTAAACCCTGCCAGTTACAGGGCGAGTGTTTGGAAAGCACTTGCAGAAGCTTGACTAAACAATGCAATTCAAGTGTAAATATTGGCAATCTGTTTTAAAAACAAACCCAAACATGCTTGCTTGTAATTGATGTCATTACCAACAGTTACAATTTAAAAAGGAAATAAAGCCCCCTTCAAAGGTCAAAATGTGTATTTCCCCCCGGGCTTTCAAGTATAACAAGAGATTACTTCTTATTTCAATTAATGCAAACAGGAGGCTTTCCCAGACTTCCAGCAGGAGAAATTGTTTTTTTGTCTGTTGGCTACTGGAAACTTTAGTTGGTTAAACAAACCCATTGCCATCATTGTAAATATGAGCTGATCATGACTAGGAGCTCTGGGGTATATGCTTGAGCAATAAGGCTTTGATAAAGTGCCTCCAAGAAAAGCTCCCTGTTACCGCTGTTCAAGTCTTCCAAGCCCATAAAAAAGCCAGCATATTTCTGATGAACCACAAGAGGGACTCCCATCACCCTCTTGGGGTTTTGGTTGAAGTCCTAAGACCTCTTGGAGTGGGCACCTTGCAGGCTGTTAAATTCTCCTGCAGGAACAGCGAGAGCACGTGCCCCCAAGCAGTGAGACGTGATGGGAATTTACCAAGAGATGAAAAGGAAGCAGAAAACCATGCGTTGTTCAAGCATGTCCAGCTTGCTGCAAACATTACTGAGATGCCTGGGGGCACATGTGAGTGGCAATTAATAATGCCAAGGCGGTTCATATCTCCCTGCAGTGGTTATCAAATATTATCCATTCTGGAAATTGCGGTCAGCTCCAGCTTTCCCTCTAGTCCTTAGTCAGACTGGGTCTTAGGTAATTTATGGTCATGACAAAGGAGAAATGCAGACCGCATCAGCAGCCAGTTTTGATTCCAGGCAAGGAGGAAGATGAGTGTGTCTGCAGAGACCCTGAGCACCCTGCACTGGGGTCAGAGCAGCACCAGGGCTGCAGTGCCACGGCAGGCTGGGCCAGCCTCCCCTGAGCAAGCTGCATCCAGAGAGCGCAATGCCAGGGCAGAGGAGGAGGTTGGCATGAACGAGAACGCCGTTACAACACGCATCAGTGCTTGAAACTTGCTGAGTTCAAAAGCCTTCCCGGACACTGTGTACAAACAGTCATTCTGCTCTCAGGTGCAGCGTAAGATTTCAGCTGAAGAGGAGATGCTGGCTTTTTGGATACAAGGCATACCTGACATTAGCACAAGAAAGTCAGGAGAGTCCCCTCTGGCCCTGCCTAAAAAATCCCCATCCACCAAGCAGGCCAATGCCAGGCCATAGGGTTTCATTTCATGAAACAAGCTATGAGGTTGAGGGCAAAGGAATTTTAAGGGTCTCTTGCTATTTATTTAATGAAGCATTTTCAGTCAAGCTTGAAAGCTAAAGGAAGCGGATGAGTTCTGCCTCTTTGTTTGCCTCTTCCGAGGCTGAGAGGAGCATTAATGAAAAGGAAATTCAGGGACATCAGAGACACAGGATGTATAAATATGCACGAAGCTGGAAAGGCCAAATCCTCAACTGCTGCGTGCACCCAAACATAAAGGAATGTAACTTGTGAAAAGTTAAGGTCTTGATGTGTGTTTTCATGCTGTACCAAGAGATGAGAGGGGTGGGCATGAGGGACTGACTGACCCTGGGGTGGGGAAAGAAAGTGAAGAGCACACTTGCTGTGTTACTACCTAGGTTCTGGGAAGAGCTTTGCTTCTGGCTTTACTGCCCAGCAGGCATCTCACCCACCACACCACTGGCTAGCCTGGGCAGCGTAGCTCTGAATGTGAGTGTGAGTCCCACAGAGGGTCTCTTTGGTCAGTAGTTGTGGCTGTTTCAGACATGCACGCACACAGCTAAATTATTCAGAGAGATTTGTTACTCAGAGCTTTTCCCGCATCTGTGCTCAAAGAGGTTTTAAAAGAGACAACCACAGTCAGCAAAGCACCTCTTCACTCTCAGATGATCCTCCTTGTTTCAGGTATGAATAATATTCCTGGCTGTGAGTCTCTATTACAGGTTATCTGCAGATTTTAATAACCTTTTGTTCTTCTACTTTGGAGAGGAGATAATAGTTCCTCACTGAGTCCCACCCTCTGAACAGAGGCGTTTTGTTGCCTTAGGACCAGATTCAGTGGAAAGAAGGATTGCAAAAGCCCTTGAAAACTGCAATTCCTTTCCAGGTCCTGAAAAAAAGCTGTGCAGCACAGCAGTTTTATTTAGACCTGTTAAATCTTCCAGATACATGCCAGGTTCTGTTCCCCAAAGAAAGGTGTTGAACCTTGTTCTTAATATATTGTTTTAAATAACAGGAATGGCTAAGCACTCCTGCTGAAATCTGTCTCTGTCCCCCCACGAGTTTCCTGCATGGCTCCAGGCTGTTCTGAGGAGACTGTTGTTGCAACTCATGTAATTATGTTTTATGAAAATCCCAAAGCCAAAGCAAATGCTCCTAGTTCAGACGGGCTGTGTGTGGCCCCAATTTGCACACCAGCTTTCGCACCCTCCAGGGGCATTTTTTAACAAGGCTAACTCCTCTCTTACCCATCTCCACATGGGTTTCAGGCTTATTCAAACTACTTTGCTTGCATCTCAGTAATACATTTAAGATCTTCAGACATTAATTCTTATTCCTTCCCCAGGAGGAATAGGTAGGAGGTATTTTGTTATCTCCACTTTACAAACTAGCATATGGCAGCCCCAGCAGTGATGTTTCACAAGAAAGCAGTGCTGGCCAAGGCTATGCTGCCCATCGTCCCCTCCCTTCCAGTCCTGTGTTCTTTGTCTGGTGCCTGCGTCTGTGCAGATACTTGCCCGACAAACTGAGGAAGAAATGGATCTAGCTGAAATGCTTGTGCATGCATGTGCGGAGCACTTGCTGTGTTACTTCTCACTGGGATCAGCTCTCCGATTCAGTTCAACGTGTGGCTGCATGAACAGTTGTGCTGGACCAGTGCTCAGGAGCCACGGGGATGGGCTAGGAGAAACGCAGGAAGCTTTGCTGGGTTAGCTGTTTACTGACCTAAACAAAGTTTGAAAAGTTAAATAACCTGCCTGGTGGCATAGCCTTGCTCAGTGTCAAAACTTGCTTGTTCATTATGTCACAGTCTTTTGACATTTGTGGATTTTTTACTCTACAGTAAAAGTTAAAATCTAAATAACAACACAACACGTGCATATTAGAGTTTATCTGGAAAGAAAGAGCACATGCACCAGCCCAATTTATCCTGTCTTTACAAGTTTTTGTTGCATCAGTTTTCGCCTTTCACATAGAACTGCTTTTGACAGCCATCCTTTGCTTGCTTGCTTATTCACCTCTACTCACTGCAAATGACTATTGTTGTTCTTAAAGAATTCTGCTAATTATACATTTGCATCTATCCCCCCTCTCTACACTTCCTGCAACTCAAGTTAGCATTTAGAAGTGTGCACACAAAAGGAAATTACATTCACTGGGGGACTTTGATATTGAAAAGGTGCAAACTTCCTCAAAGATATGTTTATCTCCATCTACATTCACAGCTGTAAAGCCATCTGATATAAGCCAAGACAAAGTTTCCCTAGGTTCACTGTGTGATTCTTTTTAGGTTCGTTTAAACTAGTACTACTCTGTCTCCAGACTAAGATCATTGAGCTGCCTAAAACATGAAGGAAGGGAGTAAGGAAATTATTGCCATCCCCACAGCATTCTGGTTTGTCTACTTTTCCCAACTGATAACAGATAATTTATAGCCTCTCCATCTTCTCCAGTCTGATTATGGCCAACTTTCAGCCTTGCTAATAGTTTCATGATCTTTTTGCAAGTGCTGCTGCTAAAAGCCTGCTTTCCTGTGGATTTATCTCTTGTGATTGGACTCTTAGTTAAGTGTGAACTCTAAAACAAGCCCCTTTCTGCTACCCGCCTACTAACATCTTCAGTCACATAACAACATTGGAGTTGTTATTGCCCTGTTCTCTTGGCTAGGGCAATAATAGGTCTTGTTATTCTAATATTTTTCAAGAACTTTGTAGGAACCCTCCATCCTCAAAACCATTTTCTGCCAAACTTGTTGAAAGAGAAGAGTTAAATGATTGCTAGTGGGGAAGAGGCAGAAATTGGATGCATCTGCCCATAGGCTAGGATCACCTGCGCCTTCTTTCATAGGAGGTCATACCAAAAAGGGTGCAAGAAGAAATATTCAGTTCTACATTCACAGAAACAGAGACCATAGGCTGCTTTTCCTTGCAGGCTACCTTTAAAGGAATTTAGAAAATGGCAGACTTTTTCCAGTATGCTGGACAATAGCAAGGTGCTTTCTTTGAAAAAAAAAGACAGTGCAAGGTGACATGTTTAATTACAGCTGCTGCCAGTAGGAGTTGACAGCTATAGTGCCAGTTCAGTAGTGATTTCAGCTGGGGTCTGTCAGCTTCGGGAATCTGAATGCCAGTGCTCTTTTTGCACTTAAACCCCAGCAGAGGCCACTAGCAATCCATTTCATAAGCTGTAGGAAAGCTTCCATGCTTCTTAAGAGAGCTCTTTGCGTTTTGGAGGGAGCATCTGGTTCCTTAGCGTGTCTGGATGATGAAGACATTGAGGCAATGGAGGAATGTGCCTATGTCCTTGCAATCCTTAAATGACTGGCAAAATTTGCTGGCTGAGTACCGTATCACAGTTCTGTATTACTGCCTTGCTGTCTTCCCTTCAGATTTCTGTGCCTTGTTGCTTTTGTGGTTGTCTCTTCCCAAGAGGTGGGAAATGTGACAATAGTTAGAACACTTTCATATTGCATTGTGGTAGGTTTGGATATCGATTTTAAAAAAAAAATGCTAAAAACTGCTCAAGAAGTTTTAAGGATCCTGCAATCCTATTGCTTAGCGTTGTAATTCTGCCTGGTAAGTGAAGATGTAGAGACATTCAGTAGCTAGGAGGAACAAGATGATGCGCCTTAAGATTGCAGAAACAAAAAGCTGTTGGAAGTGCAGAGGTAGGTAATATCTGACTAACTAAAATGAACCCTGCATCTCCTGTGATGGATTCTAGCCCAGCTGTTTTGTATCCCACTCTCTTTTTCATGATCTATGCCTCCTTTTTGCTGCTCTTGGCAGCAGCCTTTTTCATGTTTAAAGATTACTACTCCTCTTCCTCTTGATCTTATCTGAACTGAACAAATCAATTTCTTTTACTTTTTTCTCATAGGTCACACTTGTCACATTCATCTGGAGTCTTTCTAATTGCTCCATGTCCTTCCCAACACATGACACAATGCGGACACAATTAATCAGATGAATTACTGGCATTTTTAAAGTATTTTGTTTCTTTCTCTCTGTACTCTTGTAATTTGCCCATTTCATTGCAGCTGAGCAATGGATCTGAGTTGTGGCTTAGGTCCAAGTACTTGCAGAGAGCTTCTTGGCATGAATATGTAGGGTTAACCAAACCCAAGCCACAGCAAAGTAATTGAATTATTTCATCTAATGAATTCAAATCTATTGTGACCTGTTTGCCACTTCTACAAGAAGAAAAAGAAGCTGAGTTTGTCAGATGATAAATTATCCATTGCAAATTCATGAATTTTAAGGCCAAAGGGGACAATTATGCTCATCTTAGCCTGACCTACTGCATAACCCGGGCCATGGAATCTGACCCAGCCGTTCCTGTGTCATTAATGTGTGGGTGACCAGTTTGCCCAGAGCTCTGTGGAATACCATATATCTGGCCAGAGCCCAGACTGGAAGCTGGCCTCCACCCTCCTTTCTTTTGCTCTCCTTTCTGGCATTGTTTCTCTAAAGGGCAATTACTCTATCTGCCCATGGTCATTAAATGCTGACCCAGCGCTGTGGGCCTTGTGCAGCAAAGCACCCTCTGTCTCCTGTGGTTGAGGAAGGACTGTAGCCAGTGGCAACAGCAGCTGGTTTTCATATTTTGCACTAAGATTCTTGACTTGAGGAGGGGTTGGGGGGGCACAAACACACACACTCCCTGGAAATACCAAAATCTCTTAGGGCTGAAGAGTTGCTTCTGAACAGCTGCTCATGCCAGGGTGTTTGCCGCTCTCAGTGAAACCACAAATCTGGGTAAAAACTGGCTGGTGTGAGGCATAGTGTCCTGCCCTGGCCCAGGGGTTTGCCCACAGTCCTTCCAGTGGGGCTTCTGTAGCTGGTTGCTCAGGGGTGCAGAGGGGTTCCTTTTTTTGGGGGTGGTCTGGCACATACCCAGGACACCAGCATACCTCCCTGGGTGAGGAGACAGCTCTCGACAGGATGGTTTCAGCTTTCTCTGCTGTGGTTTATCCATAGAATTGAGACTATTCCTAAGCTAAGACATGGATGCACGTTTGTTTATGGGGTTTTGTTTTGAGTTTAAATGCCCAAGCAATTAGCTCTTGGGAATGAGGCATTTGTGGTTTGCTTGTTGGGGTGTTACTGATGATGTTTTTTCCTGAGCAGGATCTCTGCTTGCTTTTGTGCAGGATCCCAGGGTGAAACAGTCCAGTAAGTAAGGCATGGCTCTGGATTCCCTCTAACCACAGGGCTTTTGTGTCTGCTGAGCAAGCTGCTAGAACCCACTGAAAGCCACAATTTACACCTGTGCTTCTTTGGGGTGTCTGTGATGATAATGATGTTTAGTTTGGTGTTGCTGGGGAAGTGGCGTAAATCTACAGACAGGCTTCTGCTGAGTGACCAGCTCACTAACTTTCAGAGGAGCATCTCAAGCCTTGGAAAGCTGAGGGGGCTGGATGCAGCGTTTGAAGATGACCTGCATCAATCTCTAGACATCTGGTTGACAATAAATAGTAAAGACCCCTAAGCTGAATAGGACACAGTTAACAGAAAGCAAGCTACTACGGGCCGGAGGGAAACATCCCTTTTCCTGGTGATTTCCTCACTGCCAAAGATAGTAGCCAGACTTTGTTTTGAGGCTAAGTCTGCTCGTGCAGCCTTACTGGGGGGGCAGGGCCCTCTGTGGCATACCCCTCCCCACTCGGGTATGGCAGACACAGCTGTGCTAGCTCCTGCCCGCTGCTGCCCGTCCTAACGGCCTCCAGGTGTGAGGACAAAACGGCTGGGGCTAAGCAAAACCAGAGCCTTCTTATCTTGAGTTAAGTGGCTACATACGGCGTGGGTCCGAAATCAGGAATGCTGGGCCGCCCCCCTTTTGCGTTAGGCGCGGTGTGGGGTCTGCGCCTCGCCCTGCGTACGGGGCTGCAGGGCAGCGCT
>NW_010538883.1:0-408 GCF_000687285.1 Phaethon lepturus
GCCCACACTCGTCCCTACCCACCTTTCTGCCTCCATCGTGCTGTCTCCCATGGGACCGTCTTACGCGTTGGACTATTCCCGGCCACTCTGCCCCGCGGTCGCGTACTGGCAGTGCTGAGCCCCGTCCCGTGCCGGTGGACTCAGGTCCCTGCTGCTGCTGGCAGCGAGCACGGCCTTTGTGCTGCCCCACCTCCGGCGGGGCTCCCTGGCAGCGCTGCCCGGGGGCCGGCAGAAGAGAGTGGAGGAGCTGCAGGTGGAGGATTTCCTCCGGTGCACAGCAAGTGCGGAGCTGCACCTCAGCCCGCCTGGTGCAGGGCATCCGGAGGAGCCCACCTGCCAGTTTCGCCTGCCTGCACGTCTACCTCAGGGACCAGGACAGGCAGGTGCCTAAGGGACCGTCCTATGGAG
>NW_010538883.1:441-3164 GCF_000687285.1 Phaethon lepturus
AAAAGGGAACACCGGGGGAGCTGGGGAACTGCTCCCCATCCTGCCCAAACGTGCAGGGTATGTGGCAGTCACCAAGACAAGCAACTGTCCCTTGCGCTCCCACAGCTCTTGTTACTCAAAGCAACTCCATGGGCTCTGCAAATGTTATTGTGGAGAGGGACTGGCAAGCCCTCTCCTCCTGATGGCTGGATTGGTGCTATTTCTCAAGGCCAGGCTGGCCCAGTCCCTCCAGAGAGAGGGCCAGTGGCAGAGAGGGCCAGTGGCCAGGGAGGGCTGGAGCAGGTGAATCCCAGCTCTGCCACTGATGTGCTGCATGGTCTTGGTCACTTCCCTTGATGTGGGAGGATAAAAAAGAGCTGTGGAGCCCCGTGGGGCTGGTGGGTTTACTGGGGACAAATGCACCATGGCTGAGCACAGCTGCCAGCAGGGCTGGGAAGGAGCCAGCCTGCCCAAACTGCAGGGCAAGCAGGTGAGAGCGGATGGCTGGGGTGCTGACCCCATCCCGGCCTGACGCAGGACCCCTCCTCGCTCTGCCCAGGTGTCTGCTGAAGTGCTCCAGGAATACCCCTTCTTCGCCTGGGGCCAGGGCTGGGTGTCCTGCTGCACACACACGACCTCCCAGCTCTACCAGCTCCCGTGCCAGCAGCTGGCCGTTGGGGACGTCTGCATGGTATGGAGCCCAAGGACACAGGGACACGACAGCCCAGGCGCTTGGCAGGGGCCTCCATGGGCACCGTGCAGGGCCCGCTAGTGCCAGGACCAGGCTCCGCTCCCTCGAGGCAGGATGTGGCGAAGGAACCATCCGGCTCCTGGCACAGAGCGGTGCTGCGAACCCCGGCCAGGCAGCACTTCGGCACAGCCCGGCTCCCCACGCCTCGCCTCCCTCCCCGGCCCTGCGGAGATGCTCATTTCTCATCAGCCACATTCCTTCGAGGGTGTTTATGGCTTTTCTGTCTCCCCGCTGTCCCAAGCTAAAATTGCCCCTTTTAAGGGAGCCGCAGGACCACGGGTCGCTGGAGCCTTGCCGGCTGCAGGCTGCAAGCTGCTCCCTTGCCATGTATCGCCTCTTTTACTGGGAAAGCAGCCCTCACTCCACAATTTACTGATAGAGTCAAGCTGCAGCTCACTCCCAGCCCCATCCACACACGCCTCCTAGAAAATAAGATCTATTTTCACCAGCGAGTGATTCACCTGCCTGGCACTGGTTCACCTTTCCCTTAGCAGCTGACTCCTCCCCAGCTCCATCCACGCCCGCAGCTCCCTGACTCACCTCCCAAACCTCTAAATAGATGGGAGAAACCTGAGCGGGAAGGGCTGGAGGAACAAGTCACGTTACATTTTCTCCTGATGACCAGCGCACTTTGATGCTGGCTCCCCTGGGGACTTTTGGCAGGAGCTGAGCTCTGTGTCGTGGAGAGGAGAAGAGGCGAAGTTTCTACCTGAGCTTGTGACCTGGATCTGCATGGGACACCTCCCAAGGACCTGGGCATATGCGGTTAGGGTGAGGGCTGTTGACACAAGACTGTGCTGTCAGCCTGCTCTGGAGGCACAAGGGAGGCAGGGATGCTGCCGTGGCCAAGGCAGACCCTGCAGGTATCTGGCAAGGCTTATTCTTAGGGCTCCTACCAGAAGTGGAGACTCTCCACCGACCGACTTCAGTGTCACCTCTGTCCCCTCTTGCCTTTTGGCCAGTGGCAGGCATGCTTGGCCACGAGCAAAAAAAATCGTTATGTGGAGCTGGCTTGCCTGCGTTTGCTTAATTGGAATAAAATGGGTGCCCCACTGAGCGGCACGGCTTGTGCTGAAGAGCCAGGATGAGTCAGGCTCCGTGCCGATGATATCACTGCTTTTCCAACCCCCTTCCCAGCAAGGCAGGACGGAGGGGCCGCAGCAGCGGGGGCCCGGGTGCGTGTCACTTTGCGCGGGCAGCACCCACACGTGCCGTCTCTGCAGCGGGGACTCAGGCTGCAGTGAGCCCCAGGGAACTCGGGGTGCTCCGGGGGACTCGTGTGTGCAGAATCAGTCTCCACACCTCGCAGCAGTAACCGGTGCCAATTGACACAGACATGTCACATAGCAGAGACCTGAGCTAATTCCTCAGCCCTGCCTCCTCGCCTCCCCGCTGGCGGGCCAGGGGGTCAGCAGGGACAGTGGCGAACGGCTGATGCTGCCCAGAGCCCGTGCCAGGCCGCATGGAGCTGTGAGCAAGCTGGAGCCAGCAGGTACCCAGCACAGATTTGTCCTGTGGCTCCCCAGAGACCACGAGTCTCCCCTCCTGCTACACCAGCCTGGCCCCCGACCCGCCCCGCGCAATCCCCCCAGGCCAAAGCCACAGTGCTGGCATCCCACGCTCAGGTAGAAACCATCAGGCAGGACCAAGGGTGCTTTTTGGATAAGGATAAGCATTCATGTGGGCAAAGCTCATCCCTCAGAAGCACTGACGTGCGTGAGCTGAAGCCAGCAGCTACGGGCAAGCACAGAGGGTGCAGGCACAGGGTCCCCAGCACAAAGCCGTTTTTTGGCAGCAGGAGCTCCCAGGAGGCAAGGGGTGGGACAGCAAAGCAACAGTAGCCAAAACAGAGCTGGGACACAAATAATACCCAGTTACCTTTAATCATCCATACATTGAGACAAACATCACACTGAGAATGGGGCAGGTGGGACAGGCCACAGACACTGGAAAGTCCCTTTCAGCCAGAGAAAAGGGCAGAGTGGCTCCCCCC
>NW_010538883.1:3198-3552 GCF_000687285.1 Phaethon lepturus
GCCCTGGCCACGGCGAGGCACTGACTCACCCTGCTGAGACACAGGAAGGAGGCGGGCGGCCAAGTCTGCTTCTCTGCCAAGGAGCAGCCCTGATGTGCAGGGCTGAACATTGGAGAAAACATCCCAGAGTGGGATCTGCTAAGGGTCTCAGAAGTCCAGGGGTGAGCTGGGGAGGCAGCCCACGGCCCATCCACGCAGTCTTCTGTCGTCTCTCCTGCGTGATGGCATGAGCTGGGCATTTAGAAATGAAAAGCAAAAAAAAAAAAAAAAAGCAAGCATGAGAAGTAACTGTGCTCCCTGCCCAGGCACCGAGACCCCTGTCCTCAGCCCTGCCCACCTCTGCCCCCCCCAGAG
>NW_010538884.1:0-5570 GCF_000687285.1 Phaethon lepturus
ACTGCTAAGATTTCCTTAACCCCTTCTCTCAATACCTATTTATATAATTATTTTTCAGAGGTACTTTGTATTACTCATAGCTAGCTGTGCTGGTGGTAGGTGCATTTCCATTACTAGCATGTGTAATTAGAAGAACACACAGCACTATTCCCTGTTGATTGCACTGCCTCAGAGATGCAGGCTAAATGGTGACATTGAACACACAACTCTGGATGGATTGTCCCAGTTTTTCCTGTCAGACTTTTTGTTCCCTAGTTTACACCAGCAACTTTCTTGCAGCTCAAGGCATCTCTACTGCAGAGGAGGGGAATAAGCTATTCCAACTGGCAGAAGCAAACATTACAACATGCACAGCTGAACAAATGTAATGTCCTGAATTGCCATAAGTACTTGGAGAGAAGTACTGCTACTGCAGACACTGGCGATTTAGGTTTGAAAACAGATTCCCATACTCTTTGACTTCTCCTACTTGGAAAGTAGATGAATTAGTGATTATAAAGAAGTTCCACCTCTAAGATTATTTTTCCTCCTTCCAGTGGTGATACCAATACGTGAGGTAGTAGAAACTGCTGTAATAAAATCATAACTGTTATAGGCTAAGTAGTGTCCTTTTATTAAAGAGAAATATGAATAAATAACAATCTAAAACAATTAGCAGCAAGAATGGAAAATAAAAAGTGGTTGTTCTTTTCTTCCCCTAGGCCACTGTTGGGAGAAGACATATGACCTTAGATATACACACTAAAATTAGATGATTGTATAGATGATGTTGTTTTTTGACAATAGTGTGACTATGGTAGTTGGTGACATATGGCTGTATGGCCAATAAATCTTGTAGTGAGGGAACATGGGCAGCCTTTGCAGTGCTCTGTAAATGAACTATTGGATGTGAATTCTATGCCTATGGGAGCCTTACATGCCAGACTCCACAGAACTATAAGGGACCATGAACATCTGTAGCAAGTTCAGGTCTTCTGGAAAAGTAATACTGGACAGAAAACCCAAACTTTCTGAACTGAGTGATTTAAGTTACTCACTTCCTCAGGGCTGTTGTGGTGGAAGCATTAGGAACATGAAGTGTAAGGAGCCTCTTAACCGCTATATCATCCAAGCTAGCTCAGAGGAATTAAAAGTTTAATGATGGCAGTAATTATCAATGTACTTGTAACTAAAGTATTGCTGAACTAGTGATAGCAACTGTGGAAAATTAAGGTAAAGATGATTACAAACATCGCCTCTAAGTGATATCAGAAAAAGATATGAAGGTTTGTCATTTTGAAATGAAAGTAAGTGTAAAAAAAAGCATAGAAGTCATAACTTTTATTAAAGGATATACATAGTAGGCATCCTCAACAACAGAGTAAGACAGGTATACATAAAGCTTCAGTTAATTAAGGCACTTTCAATATTTCTTTCCTATAGCCTTTACCATGTATTTATCCTTTTACTTAAGACTAATTTTTTTAAATGACTGTATTCTCCTAAGTGACTTTCAGTCCGGTAAAAACTACTGCTAATCTACTTTGTATAGAAATTGGATAGATACAAACACTTATGGATGGAATTGTCGGACAACCTTTCATCTTTGTGCCTACGCATACACAGAGATATGAAAAGGTGTTTGACTCACAAAATGGTGGAGATCATTGTGCATGTATAAGTGTCTTTATTAATCTGTGTAAGTGATGGAAGAACTGGACTCAGGTCAACCAGGGGAAAAAAAAACACAACATGGGCAATCTTTCTACAGTATTTCACTTATTTTAGCAAAATTCAGAGGATAGGAATTTTTTTTGGGGGAGGGGGTGGTGTTAGGGAAAGGAGAGAAATAGGGATAACAGTCTATGCAAGATATGATCTTTCAAATTTGTTACAAGATACTTCTTGACATAGAAGGAGCATAAACTGAAGGCAAAGAATATCCTCAAAGACTTTCAAGATTTGTGAGAAAATACATGCCATGTGCAGCAATCACAGATAAACATAGGAAATGTATCTGGCACTTTATTAATAGAGTGTTCTATCTTGCTTGTTTATAATGGCATTCAAAAGCACAACAGCCTTCTCTGATAGTAATGCACTACAGAGGGTAGATGATGTTGATCTTAGATGATACAATGTTATCTCAATTTCTTTTGTAAAAAAGACATGGAATTTCAGAGTATAATATTTCAAGCTGGAAAGTCAAATCTGATAAGTAGAAGACTGTAATACAACCTGAAACTAGGTAGTGGTAGCAATAGAAAAAGGTCTCGAAAGTTCTGTATCCAAAACTTGCTTTTTCTGAAATGCTTGAATAACTGTCTTTATACACTAGGTGGCAAATTGCAAAGAATATGAATGATTTTGCTGATGAGCTATTATGTTCTAAACTTGCTTTTGTTTTTTTGGCTCACCTTTTTTCTTGTCTTTAAGAAATATAGCCTCTTTGGGCAGAGACTATAATAGATTCTTCTTGTGCTGTTCTCATTTTGTGTCCACAAAAGATCAAGGCTTTTAGTCTAGTATAATTACAAAACCAATGAAGCTGAATATTTATAATCAAATGAGAATCCTAGCACTTTTTATCATCTTGTAGGTGATCTAGTAGTACATTCTCTGCATGTCACTTGTGTGAAGAATCACTTCCCAGTTAATGTTCTATAAGTTAGTCTCTTGGTAGATTTTATTCTTGGATTCTGTATTTTCAGCAACTTGGATAGATTTGTAACCTATATCTTTGTTTGTATTGGCTATTCACTAACCATTCTTTTAGTTTTCTACTGCTATTTAGTACTGCTGTATTTGAGCCCTTTCTATTTAACATGAATAAGAACATCCCCAAAGTGCTACCCATGTCTGTCTCTCTCAATCTAAAAATTACTGAACATTTGTGATGGATCCTTTCTATGCATTGAAACACTGAAGTAAAAATCCTGTTGTAATTTATGTTTTACATTCAGAGTTTCATTCTTCTAAGTATTATAAGTTTAATATAATTTTTTTAAATCCATGTGTCACCGATATGTTTATCAATGTTTGCATGGGAGATAGGCTTGCTAGAGCATTATGCAATTTGCAAGAACTATGGCTTCTGAAAATCAGTTAGCAGTACATAATTCTTTAAAATATGATATGCCATCATTTATAAACAAAATCACTTTAGACTATGTCCAAGTTGTCTAAGCTTTTTATCTTCATCATTGTGAGAGATGTGTTGTCATGGTTTAGCCCCAGCCGGCAACTAAGCACCACGCAGCTGCTCAATGTGGGGCTCAAACCCATGACCCTAAGATTAAGAGTCTCATGCTCTACCAGCTCTATCCTGGCTGAAACCAGGACATGTGTTTAGTGTAGACACGAGTTTATTCATATGTATACATTTCAAAAATTGCTGATGATCAAAGTACACATGAGCTAATATCTATCTATCTAATAAAGACATTTATTAATAAGAATTCATTTTGGGAATGATGGTCTTAGGTACTCTGTACTCCTCTATACTTCGAAAACTGTGGAAAACATCCCACTGAAAAAAACACAGTAGGATGAGGGATGTTACTTCAGGCACTCCCTAATTTTCAAATTCATGACTGACAATGCCAGTTGTTTTGTAGTAGTATGTATTCTTAACTTTTTAGAGTCAAACACCTTTCCTTTCTCTACCTTCCAGTTATGTTCATCTGTAATTCTGAAAGGTCCATCAGCAAAACTTTCCAGCTAAGAAATGGGAGGTAACTCCTACATAGAGTTGGTGCTATACAGAGGGGAGAGACATTTTGCTAAAGGATTTAATAAATATTTGCTGTCAACAGGAGAACAGTTGGTTCAGTGGGTTCCATTCCTGACTCTGGACTCAAGCTGGAAAAAACTGAATACATATTTGGAAGTATCATGGTTGAGCCCCAGCCAGCCATTAAGCACCATGCAGCTGCTTGCTCACCTCCCCCTCCCCAAGTGGGATGGGGGAGAGAATTAGAAAAAAACCTTGTGGGTTGAGATAAAAACAGACTAAGAGGACAGCAAAGGAAGAGGAAATAATAATAACATTACTGATAAAGGAATGTACAAAAACAAGTGATGCCCAATGCAGCAATTGCTCACCACCCGTTGATCGATAGCCCATCCCCAAGCAGCGATTCCCGCCCCCCAGCTAACTCCAGTTTATACACTGAACATGATGTTATATGGTAGGGAATATCCTTTTGCCCAGTCTGGGTCAGCTGTCCTGGCTGTGCCCCCTCCCAGCTTCTTGTGCACCTCCTCACTGGCAGAGCATGGGAAGCTGAAAAGTCCTTGACTTAGTATAAGCACTACAACTACTTAGCCACAACTAAAGACATCAGTGTGTTATCAA
This sequence comes from Phaethon lepturus, assembly GCF_000687285.1. Lineage (NCBI taxonomy): Eukaryota > Metazoa > Chordata > Aves > Phaethontiformes > Phaethontidae > Phaethon > Phaethon lepturus. The sequence goes on from NW_010538884.1 coordinate 4,337, forward strand.
CATTATTCTCATACTAAATCCAAAATACAGCACTATACCAGCTATTAGGAAGAAAATTAACTCTATCCCAGCCAAAAATCAGGATAGGAAGAAAGACCAGGGCTTATTTCCTGCTCAAAAGACAGCAAACATGAATTTTTTCTTAAAATCTTGGACATTCTGGAAAGTCTAAAAAAACAGTTACCACAACTGGGTATAAGTCTAACCCTTTTTATAAAAATGTCTGAACTGTTTGTTCATCTGCTAAAATTAAGCCTAAGGCAGATTCCTGACACAGGAAAAATATACATTTTAAAATCTGTGGATTCGTGCAGCTGACAAAATTTCTGTCCCCTTTTTTTTCATCAATTCAAATGGATTTCACTGTTGGACAATCTTAATAAAATGAGGTGTTAGTCCCATCTACAATGTGATGATTTTGTCAAAATTGTTGTCAGATAAAATGCCAGCAGCATGTTCTCTGCTGAGAGACAAAAAGTAAGAAAGAACATGGTAACACTGATTAATTGGACCTTCACTTTTATTTGCTCAGCCACCTGCATTTCAGTTCTATTTAAGGAATATGCCTGCCCTGCAGCCAACACAAAAGTAGAGAGATAGTCAAGCTATCTGCACAGTTGAGCTTGTTTATATGAAACAATCTAGTAGCAGCAGCGTGGAGCCCTATATGAGTCAAGGTATTTGGGTGAGAATTAAGAGTCAGTTAGCTTATGTGCTAACACTTTTAGACCTATTCCATTGCCTATGCTATCTCTTTTAAAGTTTGTGCATCCCTGTACTGAACTGAGGGCATACTTTAAAAGGAGGTAATATTATACTTGGGAGGAAATTAAATAAGGTATAACTTGGCAAATTTTCTGGATGTATTTAGTTAAAAATATTGTATATTTATTTCTTGTATTCTGTCTTCAAGTATTCAAGTACTACAAGCTTTATCATATTTGTGTTTCATATACCATAAATATCTGAGCTGCTCAAGCAGAAAAGGTAATATTTTTTACAGTGCTCATGTTTCTCTGTTTCTAATTCACTGAACAGTTTGCCCTTATACTAATTGTGATAAATGATTGAGTCCCAAACAGGATTCCAATTTAAGTTTACAATTTATTAAGCGAATAGAGGCAAGCAAACAGTGCTAGGTGTGCCGGGAGTCTCCGCTCCACCAGGATGCACGCGGTACAGTTCCTGTTCTTGGTTTATATCCTGTCTGCTAATACATATTCATGAATAGGTG
>NW_010538884.1:5752-9170 GCF_000687285.1 Phaethon lepturus
TTTATGGTGCAGGAGAAATCCATAAAAGTACAGAAGATTACACTTCAGCACACAAATCAGATGAACATATTTCACATAATCAACTCTACTTTACAGAGATACTTTTTCATTAACAGAGAGACAGATTATCTTTTCCTCAGCACTGCCGCCCACTCCAAGCAGATGACTAAAGAACCAAGGAGAGTTGTCATGAATGAGTGCTTTGGGCTGCTTAAAGAATCACTGCCAAAGATATCAGAAAGCGAATTATTTTAATACAAATTTGTAAAAAGGTGCGACTTAACAGAATTCAATGGCGAGGTCTACTCTATTACTAATTCAACATGGAAAAGGTATACAGAGAGAAACCAAATTACAATTAGACTGGAATGATTTACTCATGGATCAAATTGGGTTAATGATGTGGCTTATGTGTATATTGAGGAGAAAGTAGGGGAGACCCTCCTGTTGAGTCACGAGGTTCAGAGTGGACTGAAATCCACCCCTAGTCACAGACTCGGTCAACGGTTTATGTCTAAGGTTAGGTAAGGAAAGTTAAGGAATGCCCTCCCGTTGAGTCACGAGGTTCAGAGTGGACCCCCTTGCTTTCTAAACTCCTCCTCAGAGAGGAGTCTAGGAGCAGGTGAATAGAGTATCGGGGATTCTGGTGTAGTGATATAGTCTATGATTTTGTGCTTGGTATAACTTAAAGATGGCAATTTATCTAATACAAAATAGCAGCAATCAGATTCACTAACGCTATTGAGATAAATCACAGTATCAAATCATATAAAACTTAGCAGCATAATCAACCTAAAACTTAATAAGATTCCTTAATCGCACACACATATAGGTGTAGAGATAGAGACTATACATAAAGAGATGTAGAGAAAAGAGATAGATATGTACAAAGGTACCTATTAAATATCCCCCTCGAATCCAGTCAAATACCCACATCGAATGCTTTGCATTGCTCAATGGGTGAGCAGTTGAGCCTCTGAGTTGATCGCAAACTTGAGGGTTCACGGGCTCTGAGAGGCATCCCACTCAGAGGGAGGTGCTGGTCACAGCTTGCTGCAGTCCAGGAGAGCTCAAAGGGCCTCACTTGGGATGGCTATTAATAGGACCGGGAAGATGATTGACATCAGGGAGTTTCCACAATCCAGGCAGGTGATTTCTCAAGTTTTAATGGTACCGCTGTCAGGATTGTCAGGAGATAATTGATTAGTTCTGTTCTTGTTCTGTACCTTGTTTAGGCGATCGTGTCCCTGATACACTCAGTGCCATTCTCCTCCTTGGCTACACAAGAGTGCTTGGTATGCTTCACTGAGAACATGCAAGTGCTTAGTTTTTGGTATACACCTCAATAACTTGGGGAACTGAGACCCAAATATTAACGTTATAGTATTGCATCCATCCAGACATATCTCGGGTTTAGGTTAGGTTTCTGAGTATAGACATTTTGGCATGTTTTTCCCCACAGAATTAATCTTGGAAAGATTATACCAAAAGGTGGCAATTTATCAATTTGTATTCAACAAAGGAAAGAAAACAGAACCAAAACAATTTTCAGAAGCTCATTTTCAGTAAATTAGAGACACATCAGGACGTGGTGAAATCTAAGGATGTCCTGGTTTCAGCCAGGGTAGAGTTAATTTTCTCTATAGAAGCTAGTGTGAGGCTATGTTTTGGATTTGGGATGAAACAATGTTGATAACATGCTGATGTTTTGAGTTGTTGCTAAGCAGTGTGGTCAAGGACAGTCCAACTTCTTGTGCTGGCCTGCTAGCAAGAAGGCTGGGAGTGTATGGGAAGCTGGGAGGGGACACAGCCAGGACAGCTGACCCAGGCTGGCCAAAGAGATATTCCATACCATATGACGTCATGCTCAGTATATAAAGCTGGGACCAAGAAGAAGGAAGGGGTGGAGGGACATTCGGAGTTATGGCGTCTGTCTTCCCAAGAAACCATTACACGTGATGGAGCCCTGCTTCCCTGGAGATGGCTGAACCCCTGCCTGCCCATGGGGAGTGGTGAATGAATTCCTTGTTTTGCTTTACTTGCATGAGCGGCTTTTGCTCTACTTATTAAACTGTCTTTATCTCAACCCATGAGTTTCCTCACTTTTACTCTTCTGATTCTCTCCCCCATCCCACTGTGGGGGAGTGAGCGAGCGGCTGCGTGGTGCTTAGTTGCTGGCTGGGGCTAAACCATGACAAAGGAGGATATCCAATGCCAGTCAACCCTTTCTGATTGTTCAGAAGACTCATCTAGTCATTCCTGTTCCCCCAACTCTTATTTCTAAAGAGACAGAGCAGAACAGGATGATGAGTGGAAAAATATTCCACTCTCTTTAGAACTACTTTCCAGTACAAGAGAGCAAAAGTTTTCTGAATCTAATCTCAATGTGATTTCAGATCAATCTGTATATTGATCCTTTGGCTGTTCATCATAGTGACCCTCTTTGTATACCCTGATGCCCATTGTATGGACATCTCTTCAATCTTCTCCTTTCATACACCTTCCAAACTTTCCTTCACAGTGTGCTAAATTGCAATTTTAATATAGATTAATATTCCACCCACTTTTTAAGAGGACCAATAGAAATATTTGAAAGAGAGGATTGCATATTCCTTTTGCTCTTTGTTACGTATATAGCTTATATATACTGTCTCATGTAACCTTATCTAATGCAACTAATAAGATGCCAAAGCTGTTGATAACAATCAGTTCATTAATTCAGTGTTGAGATTTTAAATTTTAACTTTTCTCAACTAGCTCAGCACGCCTCACTGGCTAATCTGAAGGTTGCATATGATTATGTACTGTGAAGTGTGATTTCAGGATTATGTTAAATATTACAGCCACAAATCCTGAGTTTCTCCTTTGCTACCTGTAATATAAAGCCTGCAATGTTTTGTCTTAAATGTAAATATATATATTAGAAATTATTCTACTGAAATCAATGTAATTAATGGCCTCATTTCAATACAAGTGGCAGGAGAATCTAATTCTGACACACATTTTAATTGTGTTGCTGAGACATGTGTCTTAAATTTTACAAAGTATAAATTCAAATTCAAATGGATAGTAAATTCTATAAGCTAAATTCTCTATATAAACTATGAGGATGAAAATCGTTGAGCTAGTACTCTTTCATGCAAATTGAATTCAATCTAGACAGCACTGCCAAAAATTATCTAGAGAAATATTACTGTCTTTGACTTTCAGTCTTTACTAATAGGGTCAAAAGCTTTTTCTTTTTCTTTTTTACAGGAAATAATTTAAATGTCACTGAATTTTTTGAGTTATAGATAATGATAACATCTGCACTGTTCAGTTGCAGTAGCATTTGATAGGTCTTCCTTTTAGGGTTGCCACATTGAAGTTTCCTGCTGTTATAAATGATTTTAGTCCCAAACAGGATTCCAATTCAAAT
>NW_010538885.1:0-2955 GCF_000687285.1 Phaethon lepturus
GCCGGTGCACCGTCCGGGGGAGGGTCTCGCTCCGTTTTATGCTCGGTCTCGTCCCAGCCTGGTGCTCGATGCGGCGCTGAAGAAAGGAAGGACAGGCAGGTTCCATGTTTTGTTTGGCGTCCAGACAAACCTGCGGCCGTGTGAAGTCTGCGGATTGCATCTCCCTGTGTTCTTACGTTGCTGTTGTGGAGGCACTTTCCTTTATTTCCTTTCCCAGGCTGCATTAATTTTCTGTTTCTCTTGTTTTGTTTTATTTTTAGTCACGCTGAAAAGCATTGGAACAATAATAGCTGGACTAAGTTAGAAATACCCCACCAAATTTCTGCATATTATCATCGCAGTTTAAACAAGACTGACCAGTGATTGCTGTTCACTTGTTTCTTTTGACCCCGGCTATCACTTTCCTGTCTCATAAAATCTGTAATGCACAAAAGTGCATAAAATGAAGATAAAGTACCTCCTTCAAGTCTGACAAAAACCATTCCTTTGCAGAATGGTAGCTGCAGTGAAAGTAAATAAATGAATGGACAGCAATCACAGCCTAGTTGATGAAACTGTTCAATTAAAGCACAGGCATTTACATGGTGTAATTTCCCTAAATTGCCAATGAGCCCCTTTAGACACAACCAGTGTTCAAATTGATTTCAGCATTGATTTTGGCTGAAGCTGATAAATTTCTGCTTGTTAGTTAAAGTAATTTTGCAGAAGACTTTGTACTGCGGTATTGAAGTGTTCATTTAGCTGATGGTTAAAAGAGGAGTTATTTACAGAGGGTTCTACGGCTGTTCTGAGATGGGACAATTCCCCGGTCATCTTTTTACTTTTAATTTTTAAGCTTCAGTATACGATCAATAGGTTATTGAAACTGATTAAAATGTATCCAGCCAGCTGCCTATGGCTGTTTAATTAGAAACTGGATGATTCTTAAATTAAAGTTGTTTTGTTTGCATTGTGTGCCCATGGCCTGGAAGATTAAGAGAATCGTAATCCTGAAAATTTGAGTTTGTTCGTGTTACCGATGAGCGAGGTGGTGTGTGAGCGCAGTGCAGCATTCTTTGCAGCTTGCCCCAATGTGGGGGCTATAATCTGTTTCTTGGTTACAGACCACACTCCGCGTAGTAGAGAATTGGTGGAATTTGCCACAGCCGTGCTATGCCGAGCTTATCGGCGCTGACTCTTCCCTAGCACAGAATACTTTTTTAAGCAACGCTTTTGCTCATAGAAGCGAATGTGAGATGATAAGGGGCAGAAGAACGGGTATTTATGTAGGAATGCTTTTTCGCTCTTGCGCTGCCAGCGTTGCGTTTCAGACTCTCTCCTTAACCTCTGTTTGTCACTGTGAAGTGGGTGTAACGACACCAGCGAGGTTGACCTTGGTTTTTCCATTTCTTTTCACCTGAGATTCTTTGAAAATGCTCACCCAAAATGCTAAAAATTAACTGCTCAGGTAGGCAGTGATCATGGTAAGGATTAGCCAGCCGTACGCAGCTCTGGTGGATCACCGCCGCTCCTCTACGTCACACGGCTGTTGCAGTGACGATGGCCAGGAGCGGTACGAGAGGAGCAATGCCAAAATTGTTTCTAGCGTGGTATCTCGGTGCAATCCAGTAGTGACTGAGCAGTGTGGCTAACCTCATGGTGTTCGTGCTTGCAACCTGCTCCTGGGGAAGAGCAAGCTTTCTACTTGACACTGAACCACGATTAGAAGGAAACGGTCTTTCAGCTATTACAGCGAATACCTAGAAAACTTTCGCTTCTTGGCACGGTTCTCTTGTCTACGACTGGCTGTTACCGAATTATTGAACAGCTCTGGTTTTCCTTAGTACTTGTTACGCTGTGAGTGTCCTGAACACATCTCTCGTGAACAAATGGCTTGATAACGCAGAAAATCCAGCTTTAGGTCTCCTTGTGGAGACATGTTAGCATCTGAATTGCCATCACCATAGGATGTGACATACTTTTTGGCTCGCTCTGTTGCTTCAAATTTCTTCCTAAAATTGTGATGGGCTTACTTTGTACTGGCAGGCTTTATGCTGTGTCAGATAACGTCTGTCCATGGCAGCCTCAGCTTATGACTGCTCTGCTGTCTTTTGTCCGTTCAGCTAGGTTAGCGCCGGCAGCTGAAGAACATTACTGTGCCTGCATCTGATCTGCGTTGGTCCTGCGGTAGTGAGTGACCTGGTATCGGTGATGGTGGCACCACAGCCTCCGCAAGCGGTGTCAAGGCTGAGCCGTCTCCGTCCCTGACCCTGTCTGTACCCGTCTCTGTAAGGAATGGGGACGGAATTGCAATGGGATGGGTACAAGGAGAAAGACGTGTCATCCAGTTTTCAAAGGCTGACCCTGGATCTTTGGCTGCAGTGGAGAAGGAAGACTCATATAAGTGGTAACAGATGGAAATAGTAGTAGGTTACAGCATAAAAGAGGTGAGGGATTCATTCTGCTGTGCTTAGGCTTGAATGCCCAAACAGGCTCTTTCCTACAGAGATGGGTTAAGTGAGACATTTTGCTCTTTGGCATTTTCTTTATGCAGCTTCTAGTGCCAGTTTTGCTCTTTTGAAAAGTTTAAATTTTAGATACAAGTATTTTTTTGTTTGTTTTCTAGTTTAACAACAAATCATTTTGCAATCAGTACTCAAGCATCTGTAATGGGATTTTATAGAGGGGAGGTTGGCGTAGATTGCTGTTTGAACTAGCACAGTCCCCATAAAAGCTCCTTTTTACAACTGCTGTGCACTTTGGATTTCCTGTTTTAACAGCCAGAGAGTCAGGCTAATGTGTTTGTCTATTGCAGAAGGCAACAACTGTCAAAGTGTTTATTTCCTAGAAACAATTTGAATCCGTTTCTTTAGATGGCCATCAGAGTACGTGACAATTCTATCATTAGACTGCCAGAGTCTGACCAGGAGCACGACAGACAGTGGCAGTACTAGGAAAAAAAGGGGGGGGGGGGGG
>NW_010538885.1:2986-21625 GCF_000687285.1 Phaethon lepturus
TAAACCAAATCTGTGGGTGATTTGCTGCATATAGTTTGCAGCTGGTGACTGGCATGTTATTCTGCAATGCGTAACACTTAGAGAATTATATTCATCTTGCGCGACACTGACAGTCGTTTTGCTCTAGGTTATTTCTCATAGGGCAGGAAAATGTTGAGTTTGACTTCGTTCAGTGCCCTTGCATCTGAAGGTGCTGCTTGCTACAACCATAGCTTTTTGTGTGCATTTTTTATTTGCAGTAAGAAACCTAGGGCTTCAATGTGCCTGTTCATTTCTGTTTGGAAATACGCTGCCTCGGTCCCGGAGACCTTTTGTGCGCGTTACTCTGTCGTCGAGTAGGGAGGAGGCCTGGAGCGGTTCGTCAGCGCAGTGCTACGGGTGAGCTGGCACAGATGCAGGGAAGCGGGACTGTATCTGCGATTCTTGAGCGAAACGATGTCTTGAGGTTTTTAATAAATGTGTATAATGAATGCATACCAAGCTGTGAAGCAGGAGGAAGCGTATCTGGGAGTAAGGACCTGAAATACTTTTATTTTTACTTTGTGGCCTCAGGTTGCCAGTTTGGGAAGTTCAGGGTGGACATTAGGGGAAAGCTCTTTGCAAGTAAGACGGTGCAGCGCGTAACGGGGCGTGAGAGAGGCGGGGGATCTCCATCCTTGGGGCTGCCAGCACTGAGCTGGCCAAAGCCACGGCTGAGCTCATCCACTGCCACAGTCCCGCTTCAGGAGGGAGGTTGGATCGGGTGCTGTGCCGAGGGCCCTTTCAGCCACCCTTTCATCTAAAGCATCCTTTAGCAGAATGACGCTTTCCGTGAGCCAGTAGAGCTGCAGCAGATCTGAGTTTGTGGCGTTGGCCATAAGCTGCTCTGGTACCTGGACTGGAGGGGAGCGTTGCATCCCTGCGTCCTGCAGTCACATCGCTAACGCAGCGGTGCTGTCAGTATATCATTTTGTCATATTTGCTGATGTTAGTTATATTTCTGGGAAGGGAAGGGACTAACTCATTGGCATAGCAGACGGGTCATGGCTTTCCCTTGAATCGTTCGGTCTTGCCAAGGAATATCTTATTGATTAGAAATGGTTTCCGTGGCTATTGGGGGGGGGGGGGGGGTGGGGCAATAGAAAAATATGTCCTGGTGGCCAGAGTGAACAGATGGGAAGCAGGATCTGCGACATGGTGGGCTGCTGCAGGCTTCTTCAGGGCTTTTTTGCATCAGCAGCATGATGTAGTAATTTTAATGAATGTTTGCTTCTAGGAGGAGGAGAGTGCATTAATTATGAGTTTTCAGATAATAGTAATAATAGGTTTGTAGTAGAAAGTTATTATATATGTTAGGAAAAGCTATTAGAGAAAGCTCAGTGATCTTTGCATACTCGGTCTGTGCTTCTGATGTGACCATCCTGGAGTCACTCGTATGTTGGCAAATGCTTTACAATTAAAAATTAGAAAATAAATTGAAAATTGCTGTTTCTCTTGAGTGCCTGCATGTTGAAACCTGAAGTTAGTTCTTCGCTTGCCCTGGAAGAAATTATACCACAGTCACAGCAAGTAATGCAGCTCCCCACTGTGCTTATAGGTAAAATTTCTCACAGGGAGAATATAAAATTGTTAGTCTTAGCAAGTTAAAAGAGGGAGAATTTTTTTTGTTTGTTTGACATCTGAGCTATTTATTAAGAAGCTTGTGCATGTTCTGTTTAGTTGGTTTTGTTTGTTTTATTTTTGAACTGAGTAGAGACGCACTATATTCAGTGTATGAAAGTTTTAGTGTTAATTATTAGGATGGGCTGTGGTTTATTCCATAAAGAGGCTTGAGCCAAACATCTTACGTTTCTCCTCTGGTTTTCTTTGCAGTAGACGACCAGAAGAACAAAGCAGGCAATGTGAAATTCAGCTACCTTTTTTTTTTTTTTTTTTTCCTTTTTAAAACAGAAACCAGCTGCTTCTTGCCACTTTAATTTTTTAATTTGTTTTCCTGTAGAAATACCTCTTATATATGGGGGAGAGGTGCCGAGGAGTTGGCAGTTCCCCCAAAGCCCTTTTCTGGTTTTCCATGATACTGATTTTTATTTTCTGGAGCACAAGGGATGCTCACGCCATACTCCACAGTCCATCAGAAGTTTTTCCAGCTTAGCTGGAGGGCTTTGCTCAAGCAGAGTGCACGCTGGCTCACGCCGTCTTTCTTATTCCTCGAAATAACCCAGCTTTTTCCACGGAGCTGGGCAAGCTGCCTTCGCAGCGCTCCCTGAGGGGCACGCTTGATTTTCAGAGCAGAGGAGACAAAGTTACGCTAAAGGACTTGGCTCGCGTGGGTCCCTTCAGGGCTTTAAATGCCTAGGGATATGGTTAATAGTCAAGGTTAATAAAATATTTGACACAACTGTGCCAGTCTTGCTTAGAAGCTGTTCGTTGTAATGGACGAAGGGGGCTCAGAATAACGAACTCTAGTGGGAACGTGCAGGAAGAGATTTAAATTTCTTTCCCCCGGTGGGAACGTTTCAGAAGACGCGGTGGTTGAAGTCTGCCCGTCCTTCTCGTGTACGACGTGCGGCAGCTTTAAGCCACCCTCTCCGCAGGGCGTGCGGCGCGTGGAGAACCCCCCGAAGGGGGAGGCCAGCTGCATCCTCCGTCTCGCGTTACCCCGGTGTGCCTGGGCAGGGGGAAGGTCCCCAAAACTCACCCTGTCCAGCTTCCAGCTTTCTCACGCTGTTTTTCCCCCTCTTTCTCAGAGCTCGTGCAGTGCTTTCTACCCCGCTGCCTCTGCTGCTGTAACATACATTTTCTGAGGAGGTCTGAAAGTGCGTACTCTCTTTTCTCCATCCCCCCTGAAGATTTCTTCCTTCTTTGTGAACACTATAAAAATTCTGTTGAGGGAGTTATCAGTCTGAGTTATTAAAACTCAGTATTAATTCAACAGCAATCTCTTAACTTGGTCCCTGTACCAGGTACTGCTAATATTAAGGGGTCTGCTTCTTTCTACATACTCTCCATCACCTTTCTCCTCATCTGGCGATTATTCAGTTGGTGACTGAATCGAGAGCAGAGGTTGTCCTGTACCTGTATTGGGCATAGGAACTAAAGTCTACTTCTGAGCATCAAGTAAGAACAGTTTGCTTGCATGAAGAGTTGTCATTTTCTGGGGAAAATTAGTATGAATTATTTTCTTGTATCCCATATATATTCTGAAGCTAAGATGCAATTTTCAACCACTAGCCTTTACTGTTCACTTTGGAGATGTCAGTGGAGATCAGCTTAAAATACCTACAACTTTTTGTGCTGTCTTCTTACAGAGGCACAGGAACTACTTCCAGTCAGGCTTTGGTGAATTCGAAAAGAATGCATCATCTTGTAAGATTGGTATCCCAAAATGGATTTCTGAAGTCTGTTTTGTGGGCTTTTTTTAAATAACTTTAATCATTCTCCTCAGCCTAACAAATGCTGTGGCTACAATAACTAACAACTGACTATTATAAAATACAATAAAAAATCAGTTGGATGCAAGATGTTGGAATTACAGTCTCATGTGCAGAAATTGGGCACCAAATGAATTCTCTGATTGCTGTTGTGGGGTTTTTTCTACTATTTTAATAAATACTCTGCCAATATTTTTCAATGTATATACCTAAAATGTATTTTTAGTAATGGAGAAAGTTGTTACTAAAATGGTCATTAATCTCATAGCATTTCCATTTGTTTGCACTTAAAATAATAAAACATCAAGTTTGTGGTAGATGCAATTCTCCAACTAACCTGGGTGGGATCTAGATCAGGCCCTGCATAAGAATATATTCTTGATTTGTCCTAATATCTGTTAGGAGTTTCCTCTCCAGAGAGGAAAAAGAGCGGTCCATGCCATGGCATGTCTTCTAAATGCCCGGTTTAACTAAGAGGCAGAGCGGAGAGGGGAGAAATGCGCATCGGAACCGGCTTCCTGCAGTTGGCAAACTGCAACAAAACTTTAATAATAACAACTTTTATATTTTCAATAGTTGACACTGGCCGTAAGTGTTCAGAATGACTTTTTAAACTCCTGATTGCAGAGGGTGGCTCTCCGTGTCTCTCTGATTTCTCCTTAACAATAAATGATTTATCGCCACCTATTCTCAGTCATCCCTTATAGCTTTTGCAGTGGGTGAAAAGCAAACCAAAAACAAACCCCAACAAAAAAGAGCAGAAAAATGAACTTGTTTTCCCAGAGCTGGTTTCTCCAAGGGATGAAATTTTGCAAACGTCAAAACAGCGTTTTCCTTGAATATTTTGTATTTCAATGCATTTAATTCCTGCTCTTTACGTTTGTCTTTAAGTAGTTCAGCAGCTGTTTAGCAACTGTTCTCACTCGTCTTGAGCATCCACTGGCCTCTCCCGTTAGGCACTGCTCAAATGCGTTCCTAGCAAGAGGAGCTGTCGTCGTAGCTGTTTGTCAGGCGACATCATTTGCCTGCCATCCTGGAAGATTTTTGCGTGTTCACCGAAACGTACAGCGTTGCTGAGGAACCTTTTGCATTTTGCTGCGTTGCTTCGTCTAATGATCTGGTTCTACAGTGATGAGTTTGTTTACTTACTTTTGGAGGTGACACTGAAATCTGTGACAGTTGACCCTTGAGATGAGACTTCACATTATTTATAGGGCATGAATATTAGTTCAGTCTCCTCGTAGGCATCCATAGACTTACTGATGGGTGCAGTATGCCCCAAAACTATGTTTTTCTTCATGCTGTGCACGTTATTCGCTGGGGTTTGGTTTTTTTTTTAGTGCATCCTTCTGAAGCTACATAAAGGTAGGAAATCTTCAGGCTTTAGCTGTGCTGACGGTAACCAAAATGCTCAATACCAACCTCCAGTTCTACATAATATCTAACAAAAACGTTTTCCCTGCACACTCATTGGAACGGGTAATTACTGTAGCAACTACAGACTAATTTGAAGTGTTAGCTGTTAATTAAAACACTACAGAGGTGTACGGTTGTCTTTTGGTGTAACCAAAGCTCCTATTCAAACTTCATTAATCACTTTACAGTTATTGTGTTGAGGAAGGTCAGGACAATGGAGATGCCGGATCAGCCCGGAGTAAGCAAATTCCTTTCCTCCCAGGTAGCATGCCGTTTGCAAAGCCACTGGACACGCTGTACCACGGGCATGGTATCCCCTTTGTGATCCAATTCTCAGCGATAATTAAATGTTAAATTGGTACTGTCAGTGCTCTGTAAACCAAACCAGGTATCTGCCCTCTGCTGGAAATTTAACCCAAACTTCCACGGATGAATTAGCGTGCATCATAATTAAATAATCAAGTCTTCCCTTTTAATTCACTTGGAAACAGGAGATCTCTCTTATGGAAAAAAGATCAGCTTTCTTGACAAGCTAATTAAGTTGCCAAACTGTCCGGCACAGTACAGATTAAGCTAACAGACGTTAGGCATGCTATCTCAACCTGTTCATTTTCTTATCGTTTCTGCTGATCTTAAGTCCATAATGTTTTGCCACTGTTGATTCATCCATAGTTACAGCAGAGTTCGTTTACCCTCTTGGTCTCGTTGGTTATGCGTTCAGCTACCAGTCTGTCAGAGCTTCGTCTGATGATCCTGGTTTTGCCTGTTGTACTGATACTAAATAATGCTGATTTTTGGTGTGCCATTTTAAACTGTGTTTGTTCCAAAAAGCTAATGCCAGCCGGTTACAGAAGTGTTTATCCGTGAGTTATTAAATGAAGGTGAAGTTCTTAGAAACTTCCAAGCTATTGAAAGAAATTATGTAAGTACTCAGGGTTATAAATAAGATTAAACAACAGTCTCGCCCTGTACTATGTGTGATTTTTGCATGCAAAAAAAAAAAAACTATTAAAGCTTTTCTTCTTCAGTAATAACTGTTAGAGGTATATAGTGGTAAAATATAATTCTTTAAAGTTAGTGCCACATATATGGCGTTACTGTGCACAGTGTCATAAATCAGTATGAGACAATAAAACTAGTGAAGAGGAAAACCTTTAATGGTTTTGTTTTTATACAAAATTATATCGGATTTTTAGTAGACATTCTTTTTCGCCTACCTTTTTATTTTCTCACGAGTTCATGGTTAGGAATACACAAGCCATTGTGAAATGACCAATTATAAATGTTTGGCTTCAGAAATGAGGGCAAACTGCTCCTGAAATATTGTGGGACATTATTGTGGATACATGTGAGCATTAACAATAACGCGTTCTAACCTTATACGTGCACACACACGCTAATCTTAAATACAAATGCAGAAAGTTCATTTCACCAGTATCTTCTGTGGGTCCTTAGGTTAGGATAAAGAATGAGTCCTTACCCGTTTTACTTGACTTTAATCGATATAGCTGTGTATCTCACTGTCTTACCACTGAAAATACCCTTAAAATTGGCAAACTTGCATGATAAACCTTGTTTTATGTGAAGATTCTGAGTAATGGATACATCATAATTTTATTGCATTAAAAGAAAATGTGAAAGAGGATAAATTCGTGCTTGTAAGTTTGCTATTACACGGTATGTGAAAGTCTTCAATGTGTATATTTTATATAAAACATGCAGATGTAAAAACCTGCTGAATGGTTTCATTGTAAGTATATTCTTTTGATCAATTATTTTCATCAGTCTTTCCTTAGAAATGCTGTATAAAATTGGTTTATCGTAAAACGTATTAGCTCCAAGTCATTTTTCTGTGAAATTAGTGTATACATGTTGCACATATGTATAGAGGTAATTTTATGTGATCTCAAGTTATTTAATTTTTTCCCTCATGCAGGGCATATCATGTCCCTAGTGGAAAAATACTCGCAGTAAAGGTAAGATATTACAGTAATTTTCTTTCTCTCTGTCTTTCTCTCCATTCTTTCTTGACCTTGGTTTCCCCCCCCTCAGATTGTTAGATCTCAATTTGTTTTATTGCATTAAACTCCACGTTGCTTATGCAGGAAAACTCCAGTCCGTAAATTTAGTGAGTCCCAATGAGCACAGAGTTCCCAGAAATCCGGTTTTCACCCGCCGGGAATTGCTTGGCACCGTGCGTAGGTACCGCCGCATCTTCCCGCGGGGTTACGGGGATGTGTCCGAGGGCAGCTGTGGTTTCGCCTCGCCAGCGCCGGGCAGAGACGCTGCTTCGCCGTCCTGAACCCCGGCGTTACAGGCGTGATGGAGAGGTCGCGGGGTGTCAGCCTCTGCCTTTCTCCGCTGATGCCAGACCGTCCTCAAGGGCATATTCTTGAGTGGTCCCTGCAACCTCATTTTCAAATAAAAAAGAATTTCCCTGTTTTTGGGGGATAATGTTCTGTTTCCCTAGGAGATTTTGTGGTTTTAACAGGTTTGGTTATGAATTTTAAGGTCCTGCCCCCACCCTGATTCTTTTTTTATCCAACTGATTTGGCTTTTTTCTTTTTTTCTTGTGCATTCTTTGCAGTGAAGCTCTGTACTGCAGTGTTATGTGGTCAGATAAATACCAGCCTGCTCTGAAAGTTCCGTTAAAGCTCTGGTAAACTAGTGGCGCAACTCTGACAACAGTACTACGCCAACTCTTGTACGTAATTTGTTAAACTGAATTATTAAATTAGTTAATTTATTAAAAAAATTAAAATACATCCTTATATCAAACTTTTTTTTTTTAGTTTGGCAATTTTTGTTAAAACTCAAAGCAGTAGAGACTTTTGGAAAACAAATTAATGGCTGCATTCATACCATTCCAATTACTAGTTTGAGATCTAAAAAAAGGGTATATTCTAAAAATCTAATTTATGGAATAATTACTTAGAAAACTGTAAAATGGGATTTTTGTCTCACTTCTTTCTGGATTTTTTTGCTGTCTTTATTTAATACTGCTGGATTTTTTTGAGAAAGTCACTTTGAAAAAGTCGTTTCAAGTGGTATCCACCATTCCTAAACGTGTCATGAGCAGTTGGAGTAAGACAGGAATTGTCTGAGTTGCAATAGGCATAAAAGTACGGAAGACGTAATAATCAAAAATATTGTTTATTACAGCTTTGAATGCGGAACTGAAAAAGCTCTTCCCCTAAATGCCGGGGTTGCGTGAGGATGCCGCTTTTCCCTGGTACCTACTACCTTGCTTCCTCAAATAATCTTTTCCGAGCTCTACAGAGAGCATCTTCTCCCGTGCCAGCTCTGCTCGGCGCTGCTCCCCAGCCTGCCCTGTGCTGCTGCGGGGCTGGGGCTGCCCTCGGAAGCTGCCTGGAGAGGAGGTGGAGCAAGAGAAAAATCGCTCGGGCAGGCGGGGAAATGAGTTCACCCTTTGCAAGGTTAATTGAAATCACCTCCCTGTGGCAAAAAGCCGTTTCCCCCAGCAATTTCACCTCCTTGTTTCCCTTAGAGTCCAAGGGTTTGGTTAGTCCTCGTGGCTAATTAGCATCCCGAAGATTTGGGAAGCTGAGTTCTCTGGTAGATACTACTCATGGTGGTCCTGTCACTCTCAATTTTGTATTTTCAGTGTGTTTTCAGAAGAAATATTGCATCAACGTGTGTGTGTTATCGTAGTTTAAAATACCGTGCTCGCAAACGGGAGGTCAGGAAACCTGCTCTGACGGTGATGGTGCCAGCTTGCTCTACCAGGAAAATTACTTACCGCATCTATGGCTCAGCATGCCCAGCAATAAAAAGGGGCTGGTAATGCCAGTGTCTTGACCCAACCATCACAAGGATCAAGTGTTTTGAGAGAGACTAACCATGCTAAAGGGGACATCACTGTGAAAGTAGAGCTCTGCATTTTTGGGGGCTTTTTTTTTGGTGATAATATACAGGTTTGACAGGACAAGATGACATTCTGAAAACCTGTTGATTAAAATGCTCTCAGCTGGTAGATAATCTTGCAAATAGATTGAACGGGAGAAGAAACCAATGCTAACGCCTATCTTATAGACCAAAGCTATGTCGTTAGATGTTTTACATAAACTTTACAGCTGGGTAATGTGCAGAGGATTTAATAGATTTTTCTGAAGATAACTTTTTTCCTAATTCGAGAGAAAAATCCGAATGAAAAATTTGAGCCTGTCTGATTGCCATTCTTCAGCTGCTTTTAGTTTCTCCTGCTCTTAAGCTAGCATTTAAATGGACCATTTGATTAATCATTTGTATACTGACTGTAATACTCCGAAATTTCCTTTGAGTTGTACATACTGTAAAAGACAATTATGTCGCCACAGATTAAATAAGTGAATTAAAACAGAATAGCAGCTTAATTTGACCTGTGATTTTGCTCTCGTTCCCTTTAGTGGAACGTATGCCACTCCAGCAAATAGATGAAGTCATCCATGACAGCTTGTGATGAATTGCCGTATTTATACTGTATATTTTAATAGCCTCACACTAATTTAAATTGAGCACAGAGTAAATTATAATTCAGTCACTTGACTGCTTGTATTTAACTTGACAACTCATCCTTATTTGTCCTGGAGGTGTAGTGGATAGCAGAGGAAATACGCTCAGGTATTCCTCTTTTAAAAATTAACCCTTTTCACTTGAAACGTGAGGTACGTTGGGTTCACGTACGTTATGAGCGTGCTAAGCAGCTCCAAGGTTGCTGTATTTTAGGCAGGAGCTTGCTAAGGAAGATGTGCAGGAGTGCTTGGAGCCCCTTGCTGAATCTCAGAGGACCCCCGTGCCATTTAAATTTTAAAAATGCCCCCATTGTCCAGTGTCCCTCGCCAGCTCTCCCTGTGAGGCACCCTTTGGACTAGTTTTGAAGCCAGGACGGGCGCTGGAGCTCCGAGCTCGGCTGCCGGCCCCCCTTCCCAGCCAGCCCGGGTTACCCTTGGTCCCGACTCCAGATGGGTCCCGTTCATCCGCGTCCCCGAGGCTCGGTCACCCCGTGGCAAGCGCGCGTGGCTGAGGACCGCTGGGCAGCGGCAACCCGCCAGGCTCCTCTGTTCCTCGGACTTTTGTTGGTAGCTCTTGGTGCAAACTTGCTAAGAAGCTCTGCTCCTGCATGTGTTGAACAGCGCGTGTTATTTTATGCCTGATGAATTGGGTTTCGTTTTTCTGCTCTCAATAATTCTAAGAAAATAATGGTGATTTTTTGCCAGAAAGTTCTTTCCAAAGGTGCCATTTTGGAAAAGTTTGTTGTCTAATGTTATGTCTCATTTGCTTGCCCATATTACAGTTGTGGAAATTGCAGCCAAATCCTTAGTCACAGCTTCTTCCTTGCTTGGTAGCAATGGGTTTGAGGAGGTTTTGGGGTTTTCTTTCATGTTTGAACGCTGTTCCAGCCCATGCTTAAGACTGCCAGCTCACATATTCTTAAAAGTCGTTTCACCCATACAAACTTCACTTTCTAAATACGCTTGGAGATTTTATACATAAGGGCTATGACCGTGGACGTCACAAGCGCGGATGAAGGCAGTGCTGTGTAGGTATTTTTCTTTTCCCCTTTCTGCCCCCATTTCAGCACTGTAAATAACATAAGGTTCCTCCAACCTTGACATCCCCTGTGTTGTAAGTCACGCGTGTTTAGATGGAAGAAAATGCTTCTGTACGATAGTTACGCAGAGAAAGTGAGACGGTGGTCTCTCCCCATTTGCTTTGCGGTGACACACGCTTGCCACACCGTTGCAGTGCGTTTCCGTCCGTGCCCTACCCTGTAGTAGCCTGAACACTTGTAAATAGGGTAGCTCTGCTTTTCCGGGTTATCCTCACTATTAGAATGCAGGGTCTGTATGTAATTATAGTTAATGCAAATCAGCCAGAGACCTTTCTTCACGCCAGGTCTTGGTTGACTGGATGTCAGTGATGTATTTGACGCCGATCATGCTAACTAGTCATTGCTCAGGTCGGTGAAGCCTTCACGGTGAACGAGGCAGGGAAATTTCTCACTGTGAGTAGAATTTAGTGAGAGAAAATTTAATTTTAGACTGTTGACAAGATTAAATTCTGTTAATATTCAATGGTTAAAACTGATGGTATTCCAGCAAATTATTTTAAGTTTTTCATGCTGGAAAAATGTAAGTGAATATTGTTGGCAAATGATTATTGATCTAGACAAGTGTGTTAAACGTTTCGTGGCAGCCCTGTATTACACTTACAATTTAGTTTAGTGACAGCTTTTATAAATAACCCTAAAGCAAACTCTTGATAGAAACAGGTTACCGTTTTTTCTTTTAGACAGATTTTGATACTGTAAAATGCATGTGTTTGGAAACGGTCTCTCTATATTTTGTTTCGTCAGCAGTATATGCAGCCTATAATACTTATTCTGCTAATTCTGCAAATTGCCTAGGTTTTGTTTCCCTCTAGCTTGAAGTATTAAACTGTGAAATACTGTGTGGTAGCAGACTGAGTCCGGCTAGATGCATTTGGAGTCCATTTTGGGTTATATAGTAGTACTTAATAATTTTGTGTGCAAGTCTTCACATAATCATGGCAAAGAACTGTTTGGTAAAGTTGAGTTTCAATGCTGGTTCTGTCGGCACCAGCATCCTTATTAAAGAGGGTCCCGAAAACTTGTAACTCCAGACAGTGCACCCCACCTTCACTGCAGCGCTTGGTACTTCAGTCCTGCTGAGCAGCCTGGCTCGAAACGGTGAGAAATGAGGGCATGGATGAGGGAAGCAGCAGAGGAGCGTGGCAGTGAGCGGCTGGTTTGAGCCTCTGAGCGCTCAAAGCCGAGCTGGTGGTAGTTGTTTTGAGGGTTGCTTTGGTCAATGCTTACCTAAGCATCTGTACCATCTGCTGTCATCTGCATTTCTTCTGTATATTTAACAGTTTTCTCTGTTAGGAAATTGATATTAAAATAAATAGAGTATTTATTTAGATTTTTTTATTAATAGTAATAATAACTATTAAAAAGGGGGTAAATAATAAAGAAACTGAAGCTGTAAGAGTGGTGGTAAGAGACACTCCTTTAGGGCACCACCGAGGTACTTTCAATGCTGCAGTACGTACTTAGCCCTAGAGTTAACATGGACACGGTCGGCATTACGGGGGCTTGTGCTCAAGCTCTAACTTGTCTCTTGGTCAAATGGTTAAACCACAAACCTTATGACATTTCATGGATAAAATTGGATGTACAACTTAGTTTACTTGTAACTAACTTTTAAAAGTAAAGAGGTCTGTCCTTTCATCTCCATTTCTTTCCTTCGCTCATCGCTCTGTTAAAATATTCTTTCCACCTATTCCTCTCTTTTCTTTTCTCACATAAGGATAATTAATACATGGATCTTCAGTTAATTTGAATCACTCGCTTTTTGTGTCAGTTCTGATCATATGTCCTTTTTTTTTCTTTTTTTTAATATATTTTAGGTCATACCCTTAGATATAACACTGGAACTCCAGAAGCAGATAATGTCAGAGTTAGAAATTCTTTATAAGGTATACAGATTTTCTCATTTGCATTATTCTTGCATATAGTCTTCTTACAGCAAATTTTAAAACAGGCTTCTCTTTCTTTTCTTTTTCCAGTGTGACTCATCATATATCATAGGATTTTATGGTGCTTTTTTTGTAGAAAACAGAATTTCATTGTGTACAGAGTTCATGGACGGTGAGTTGTGTGTCTAGTGTGCTTCTGATTGCCTAGAATGTAAATGGAAAAATCATATAAAGATGTGCTTTTCCAGAATGGAGCAAAATGCAGTAGTATGACTGGAAAATATAAAGTATTAATAAATTTGCGAGTATTTAAAAAAAAAAAAAGGTTAGTATTGGGATTGTGTTATACTCTCCATGGTTTGCTGTAGTTTCCCAAGTGTAACTTCACTTGCTTTTATTGAAAATGTAAATAGAACAGAAATAAATGCTAGCTTAATTTGTGGTTTGATATTTGAGTCTTCCATACAATCTGTCCTCGCTGACAAAACAGCTGTTCCTCACTTCTACTGTTTTGATAGCCAAAACAGATTTTCTTTTAAAGAAATCTATTAACCCAATGTCCTATGTGTTTTCAGTGGAAATAGTCTCTTAATTGCAAGACAAGGAATTATTTTCCAACGCAGCTGTTTAGCGGTGCTGCACTGAGTTTCTTTTTGAGTGTACTCTTATTTCTCCCAATGTGAATCTTCACACCAACAGTATCCCCTTCCCCACAACCTGATGCTACTATCATTATGGAGATGTATGAGTGCTTTGCTTTGAAATCTTGTGCTGTGTGGCACTCCTGGAGAAAAGGCAGGAAAAGTGTACTAATTACAGCAATTTATAATCATTGCTGCCCTTTGCGTATCGGTCCTGAGAGCGTGTCTCACGACAGATGCAGTCCCCTTGTGTCTTGTGCGCAAGAACCCCCTTCGCAGCGTTCAACTTTGAACATCGTGCTGTTGTTACAAGCGATAGTCTATTACTCTCTCCAGGATTTTCTTATGAGCCAGCATTTTATGCGCTATCCAGGTTTTTCACAAAGGTTCAGTTAAACTGGATATAAAGAAGTAAGGATCTTGCAGGTAATTTGCTATGGAGGGAAGGCTTTCTGGCAGGAAAACTTCCAAAGCCAAATTGTGTACCATTAAGCATCGTTGAGTAGCTTCTTTCTTTCTGACGGGGACCATGGATAAAACCCTTTAGGGGTTTATGGTGCATTTTGTTTTCTCCCTGTTAAAATGGTCTGTTATTACTGCTATTTCTCTCTTTTTACACTTACTAGCTCTGTCCCAGTGATCATTGTGCCCCGTTTCCAAGCATGAGTATTCTCTCCGATTTTTCCATAAAATATTATATTTATTGAACAGAAGGCACAAGTTGAATTCTTTGCTGTTCTCATGCTGTGTGACCATTAGCCATTTCTCTGTTCTGTCCTTGCAATTGCACTCAGACTTGCAAGCCTGGGTTAAGCAGGAGTCGGTGCAGTAAGGAGGTGTCTGCTCATGCCAAAACATGCCTCTGCCTAGAGTATGTATGCTCCTATTAATTCAGAGATTTTTAAAAATGACAGACATAACTGCTTGCAGTTCTGAATTCTTGTTTGAAAATATTTAAGCCCTTAGGGTATGCATCCCTCATGATGTTGCACAACGATGGTGTTTACTGACCATGCACAAATTACTTGGAATTATGCTGGAGATGACCTCTGGTCTGCCTCATGTTGTGCGCTCCTTCTGGCAGAATGCAACAGCAATCATTTAAAGGAAGAACAAAGTGCAAATAAAGGGACCTTGCCTTTTTTTCTTCCCCCAGACCTTTAATTTTGATGCCTAAGGATGCAGGTAAAGATATGAAAAAATACTTTCTCATCCTGCCGATGAACAGCTTTAACCTTGACAAATTTTTAGCCCTTCTGACTGTCTTAGGCCAGTTTGTAATATTCCCTGAATCCATATCCCATGACTCTTGTTTCCCCGGTTGTATCCTGTACCATAGTGCAAAACATGGGTTTTTCCTTTATGAATTACCTAGATACAGGTGGATCTGCATCTTTTGGGGTACTCATGACTGAGGGGTACACATAGGGAAAAGGTGCATGTATTGGTTCTTTCCTGGCACCTGCAAGCAGGAGAAAGTAACTCCAAGCCTGCAAATAGACCTGGATCACCCTCTCACCTGCCAATTGATCGTAAAGAGCAACAGAGATGTGAAATGAGGCTTTCTAATCTTTGCCCTTTTACATTTATAATAAAGATGATGTTCTTCTAAATAAAGGCGGCGAAATGCACTGTTGCCTTTTACTTATGTTATTGCCCCTTTTCCTTAAAACTGCTGAACACTCGCTAAATTCCCCTTAAAAGCAGCGAGAGGTGCAGGTTATCAGACAATCCCCAGATGTCTAATGTAGATATGGGACCTAACATTATGTATTTGGATTTGGAAATGTTGTCTGCTATAGAATTTTTTTCTCCATGGAAAAATGATAGATTTCCCTGATTGTTTGCAAAAAGATACCTTCCTTAATTTTTCAAACAGCACTACCTTTAGTGACATCTGTAATAGCAAGATGTAGCAGTTTGGTGTATGAAAATACATCTATTTTTTGTCCAAGATTTAAGGATGAGTTATAAGCATTAACAGGAATTCCCTGCCATACCACCACCTTCTGTTTGGCTTTTGTAATGAGTAGTAGGTATCTGTGACGCTACATCCTCTTATTTCTATTAAATAGTACTTACATTTACTTTTAAAACTGAGGTTCATTATAATCCACAGGCAGTGTGGAGAGTGTAAGTTGAAAGATTAAACTTGATGAACGAATAGTAGTTTCAGTGATCTGGAATCAAAGCAACATCAGCAAAGACAAACGCATACTGTATTTCTGACAGTAGATGTGATGAGGAAAATGAGGGGAAAAAACCAACCACCACCACAAAACCCCAATGATTAGAGTAAGGAGTATAGTATAAATAAGAGCTATTGTGTAATTGAGGCTGAAGACTGGAGTAAGGACCTTGTGACTTCTTTGGATTACTGCATTTCAGAATGAATGGCTTTTACTTTAAAAACTGAACCATAAGCAAAGTACAAGGTGTAGTTTTCTTAATTGCTGGGAATTGACCTAACTCTTTTCCCAGTGGTGTCCATCAGTAGAATCCATACGCTACACTGAGAGCAGAGTTAGATCAGTGCTGAGCACTTCTGAGAACCTCAAGCCTTGAATAAGACAACACGCTCTTGCAAGCTAAGTGTAATATGCTCTGCCTGGAACTTGCTTGTCCTTTCTTCCCCCCTCCTCCCCCCCCCTGCCCAGTTGGATATTTTTAATTCTCAATTTTAAATTTACTTTCTTGCCCAAGAATTTGTATTTCACTCCAGGGACATTTTGAACACTGGATTGATCATGAGTCTCCTGTGTGGAAGGTAAAGGAAACAGTCCTTCCCAGTCCCTTGGGGATTAGGAGGACTTTGGTTTCTCTCTTTCCATGAACGTATGATGCTGGCTGGACAGGGTTATGCCAGACAGTAAGTTTTGCCCCATGCTGGACTTTACTGGCAAAACTTATCTGCTTGCCCAGGAGCTCCTTGTCTTTCATTTTCAGACATCAGTGTGGACACAGACTGCCACGCTCAACCAAACGTTCACCAGTTTGATCATCAGGAGGCAACAATTTTAAGCATGTATCTAAGCATTGTATCAGCTACCATGTAATGTTAGCACCGGATTTGTGGGACAAGGGCTAGGATGCTTCGGACTTTGAAGTGCACTGTTGCTTTTTGGGATGACTTTGTTATTCCTGGGAAGTTACACCAAGCCTGGTGATTTTGAGTTCTCCCAATACTCAGTCCTGTGACTGGGAGGTTACCTAAAAGGAGTTCTGGTATTAAAGCTGCAAGGAAAAATAAGTAACTTGGGTGAAGAGAGACCTGAGAACTGTTTCATGTGTTTATTCAGAGTTTGGTAGGTTTTTAAGGTCAGTTATTTCTGACACAGTTATTGTTACATCATTGATGGTGTTTTTATTAATAACCAAGGCCTAGAAAACCCTTGTGACTTCAAATCTAGGGCAGTATTTCATTTTGTGTTACCTAAGCACATTTTGTTTGTCCCTGCAGGGGGTTCTTTGGATGTTTATCGAAAAATTCCAGAACATGTACTCGGAAGAATAGCAGTAGCTGTAAGTACTTTTTTCTCTTTCAGTTTTTTGATTGTGCATGTAATACGTCTCTGATTTGAGCGTGCACGTGCCCCTCTGGGACGCTGAGTCATCTCCAGGACCCGTGTCCTCACTGTGTCTGCGTAAAAGGGAAGGTCCTTCCTATCTCGTGCTCTTCCTGACCATCCTGCGTGCACATGGACACCGGGGTTAAGGAAGCCTTCCTTTTGAATGACCAGCACATGAGTTGCCAAAGGCTCAAGAAATGTAAAAGGATGTGATAAATTGACTAGGATAAGAAAAAAAGATCATGAATTAGCTGGAGAACTGTGTGGTCATGTTTCTTCATATCAACCCTTGTAGGATGGGAGCAGTCCTCTTAATCGCCTTTATTTGGCCTTTGAGTCCTTCTGTGTTATATGATTCCTTTAAAATGTGATTCAGAAGCCCTGTCCTAGCCCTTGTGGTGATCCCTCATCTGGCTTCTGCTGAGTCTCCTGTGTAATTTCCATTCTAACTGTCCTCATTCTGTACAAAGTAACTCAATTAGATTTGCTTCCCAGGTTGAAAAATTGTCAGTTCCTGTTATCAAAATGCAATGGCAGAACACGTTTTCTGTCTTCCCCTGTGGCAGATGTGCTCCTTAAGGCAGATAAGGAGGAGGCTGCAGTTTTTATCTGGCACAAGCCAGGCCTGACAAAGGCTGCCTGGGCACGGGCTGCTCTCTCACCCCTGCGCTGGGACCCTTCACACGTGAGCAGGCACGGCTGAAGACCCAACAGGCGTTTCAGGGATGGTGAGCAGGGAGCTGGTCTGCGGTCTAGGAAGAAACTATCAATCCCCAGTGTCTACTCAGTTTGGTAGCAAGGTGTTGACAGTGGGATCCTTGGAGCAACCTGGTAGCCCATCGCTGTGTCTCGGCAGCATTCAGTGACTTTGCGGTGCTGGAAATCCACTAGCCATGGTCGGAAACTCGGATTACAGAACAAAAAAAAAAAGTAAAGAAAAGTTCCGTATTTTGCCACAGCTGAACACAGGGTAGATGACCAATGTCTTAGTGGATCTCACAAGGGAGAGAGATACTGCTAAACAATTGCTAAATATAAGGGATACTTTGATAACTTAAGCAGTTTAAAGCATAACAAAGTTATTCTATCATGTGCCATTTAATTAAGTGCTGGGTTTTCACATTCATTATACATCAAGCTGACAATTTAAATCCTTTAATCCAACACAGGCAGCTATTTAGTCTCTGTTCATTGTAATTCACAGCTCTACTTTCTCTTAATTTGTGTGGCCTGCCCAGGGTGATGAACATCCTTCTCTGATGCTGTTTCCTCTAAGTAGCTTCAAATCTGCTCATTATATAGCCTAGCAGTTTCTTAGGAATTTGAATGCTTTTCACCTTCAGTTCAGACTAAAAACGTTTCATCTCTTCTTCCCTATGGAGCAATGAATGATAAGTTGCTCACGGTGTCCTTATATTCCTGACGCTAAATAGGATGTGTATAGTCTAATAATATAGTGTAATAATATGGGGATGGGCCTTCAAGCATTTCTTCAGATGCTTGTTCCTCCTCCTTTTTCTTATCTCACTTCATGTTGTGCATTTAATACATCCACACTAACCTTAGAATTTCCTTACTTGCTTTTGTCTCTCCCCCATCCTCCCCAGCGCACCTGGCTTGGTATTCTGCAGATGTTCTCTTCCAGTTTTTCTTATCCCTAACGGTGGTGCTTCAGCCCCATCTTTTATGTCTTGATATATATATTTTTTTGTTCACCTGCAGGGTCATCTCTTTACAAATCTGTTAGTTAGTGAGCGTGACTCCCTGACATGGACAGTGTGCTGATACTTAACTTTTCCTAGTTATTTTATTTGCGGCTTTAGGAGCCTGTCCCGTGCCCAGTGCAGTGCCAGGGGGTCAGTAAAGGGGTGAAGGAAGGAGCGGGTGCCTTCAGAGAAGCAACTCGCCCCTTTCTCCCGCGTCTCCGTAACAGAAGGTGTGCACTGAGGCTGAACCAGCACTGGCAGCGTCCTCTGCTCTGGTGCTGATTTTTCACTCGATTGCCATAGTAGACGTGTTGGAAGGAGGCAGTGAAAGCCTTTGTTTTCTCTCTAATTTATCAGTGGCAGCAGGGATGGCTCCCTTTAATCTACAGAAACAGGCAAC
>NW_010538885.1:21656-22881 GCF_000687285.1 Phaethon lepturus
ACAGAAACGGCTACCCTGCATCTCGGTGTCTGACGTTTCAGTAGAGCCCAGCAGCCCATTTTGTGGGTTGGGGCACCTTTTTGCCAAGTACTGTACACAGACACCGTAATCCCCGCCCCGGACAGCTTGGGAAGATTACCCAAAGCCTGGAGGATTTCTGTTCATGTACTGGTGAGGAGGAGAATGTCAAACAAAAGCTGGAGCTCACGTGGATGGATTCTGTGGACAAAATCTGGAGCTTCTGTAGTCTTTTTTTTTTTTTTTCTCCCTGGTCTGTGTGTTTTCTTTCTACCTTCCTTGCACCGTGTACACAGAGTCATTTGTCTTTTATTCTCCCGAGACATGTACAATGCATTACTCTATTGTAAGCTGCTTAATAATATGTGTGACCTGCACATCTGTTAATTAGAATACCCTTTTGTTATATTTGTAGAAGTTTTTTAGTGAAACCATTTCCAGAGGAAAACGATGCAGGCATGTAGAGCCATTTAGCAGCATCCCAGTATTCCTCTCGCTCCAACTTGATGATTTTCTTGCTTCCTTTCTTGTTATACGAATTTAATCATCATGCAAAGCAGTGGACTGGCAGCCCTTAAAAACGGTTGTCCTTACTCACAGCAATGAGCACGACAGGCGCAGGAAATTCCAGCTGGTCTAGAACAAGATCTGTGTCTGCTCGAAACGACAAAGGGAGCAGGTTGCCCCTGCGCTCCACTTGCTCAATTAAACACTGAGTTGTACTCAAGGTCATTTCTTTGCACTCTTTGCTCTCCGCAGTCTGGGACTGAACTACCTGAGAGCCGTCCCTTTCCCCACAACCCTGACTTTCTGTAGCCGGGGGGATAGGACGATGTTACTGCTCGTTTCTCACACATTTCCTTGAAATACGCCTAAATACGTAGCGGATACCCGCAACGCACTGCTTCGCGGGCACGCGTGGTGCTTGCTTTCTCGTACACTCCCCTCCCAGTCAGCCTTTCTCATGATTTGGCAGGAACCAGAGGAGAGTTTTGTCTGCTGAGACAATCAGACATCTTCTGGCGATAGCAACTGTCACTATTTCTTCTGATGTGAACCTTATCTGCTGAGAAGGATATCAGAGAGTCACGTAGAATAGATGTGGTCTGTAAACAGTTCTTTTGCATTCTTGTTATCCATTTCCCATTGAAGAAGTGATCACCATTAATTGTGATGGACAATCACCCTTCAAGCTGAAATAGCAGGA
>NW_010538885.1:22912-26494 GCF_000687285.1 Phaethon lepturus
ACTCTTGGTTATTTTTTTTTGAGGAGCAAAGCGGGGGGGAGGTTTGTGGCTGAAAGACAGAATGCTGAAAATAAAGCAAGTCAGTGAAAAGAAATCCCTAAAGGAGGAAAGCATTTGCCAGGGCTTGGAGAGAAGCACTGTGTTTTCAGGGGCAGGATAAATTGGTAAAAGAGAGGTAGAGTCTGCTGAGACTTGAGTCCCCGAGAAGCTGGAGGGATCTCTGCCTTCATCATAAAATTCATCCTGGGTGCCTGTATGAGACAGTGTCAACGCAAAGGAGACATCTCTCTTCTTTCTCGAGTTCTTTATTTGTGTGAAAGGCCGGTGTATTTTCCCAAAGGAAAAGCGTATCTTGGGAACGCCAGCGTGACGTTGTGGTCGCTCCCGTTTTCACACTGGTGTGTACTTATTTGGGTCTGCCGATGTAAAATCTGTTCTACCTTTGCTTGCCACTTCACGCATTTATTTTCACTTCAATTTCTGAAGCAGTGACATTGTGCACTGTATTTTGAGTGCTAATGTTGATTGAAGTTCTCCCTGAAAGGATGTGCACTTGAACTGTCAAGAGAGCGAGTGATTGACAGCAGGCAGAAGTACTTTTTGTGTCAAGGCTTTGTCAAGTCATTGTTGTAAAACCTGCTTTACTGAATACCAATAATTCCTGCTAGGTGTTCAATCAAAAGATACTCTGTTCCAGCACCATTTTAGAATAATATTTAATACTTAAGAGTCCTTCCCTAATAGGCAAATGTAAGGTAAGCGAATAACGGCACTTCACGCTAGGTTAGCCCATCTGGGGGGCTCCGGTGAGCGTATTTGCAGCCCAGGAAAAAGGGAAAAACTCTTTTCATTCCTTTGTACACTGATGCTGAGAGAATCTGAGTGTGGGAGTTTGTTTAATACTGTGTCTTCTGCTTATTCAGCACATGTTCCATAATAAAGATGTTTAATAACTCACAGCTGTTGATTTTTTTTTCTGTAGGAAACGTTCC
The DNA here is from genome assembly GCF_000687285.1 of Phaethon lepturus. Lineage (NCBI taxonomy): Eukaryota > Metazoa > Chordata > Aves > Phaethontiformes > Phaethontidae > Phaethon > Phaethon lepturus. The sequence continues at coordinate 23,905 of NW_010538885.1, forward strand.
CTTTTCTTTCTGCGAACACATGCTTTAAAATAAATGAAATAATTTTATAAGTATTTTAAAGGTTTTTAAATAGTCTATATGTTTAATAATCAAAGCTTACTATTCTCAAAATCACTTAAACCACTGGAGGAAGCTTGAAATGTTGCACTCCCTTTATTCATTTTTGCATTGATACTTCTTTTTTTCTTCTTCTTCTGTCAAAATGCTGTGTAAGTAGAATTCCCCTGTTTGGCTTGTTGAAAGGCTAACGTGAACAAGGCCACACCGCTGGGCATGCAGAATTTGACTAAGGCCTTTTGTTACAGGTAATTGCCAGCTGAGGCCATGAGATAGTGTGGAGTGTGAGTTTAACGCTGAGGAATTGCCACCTAGGGCAATTTTCTGGGGATCCGGGGTCATTATTTGCTTTACAAAAGAGATTCCGATTCCACTGACGTTATTTTTGGTTACAGAAGAAATTTTTAAAAGAGTTTTTCTAATCCAATAGGAAGACTGAAAATCACTCTTTTCAGATACCCGAAAGCTATCTGCTCAAAGCTATCTGCTTCGAGGCTGTATCGGATTTTTAGCACTTCTGCTTGATCACTGTAACAGAAGTAATTTCATTTCAGTCTACCTGGACAGTGAAAAGAATGTAATTGTTTTGTCTGCAGAACTCGTACAACTTTACAAATGTCAGAAGTGCTTTGTTGTTCTGGGGATGCACAAAGAGGGTGTCTCAGGCAAATGAATGAAATGCTGTCTCATAGATGGAAACTTCATAAAAAATATGTGCCGTATTAAAAAAGCTGGCTGACAGCAGGGATGGTTTGGGTAAAAAGTAAGCAGTAGTAGAAATACGTTTGTTGATTCTTGTTAGTTCTCTGGGCTTGTAGAAGTAGTAAATCTAGGGGAAAAATTACAATGTTAAAAATGCAACAAGTGTTGGGGTTTAATTACTTTACAGGAAAAAAAATTGCGGAGAGGATAACTTGCAATAGCCAGGTGCTCTCTTAGGGAGTTGACTGAAGGGCTCGTTTAATTTGGGGCTATTATAATCCTACTGTATATAGAAGGTGGAGGGGCAGTTGGATCCGGTGATGATCTTGTCAGGTCTGGAAGAGCCATATGTACGTATTCCGTGTAAGGACGTGTTGTGGGTTGTTGCTTTGGAAATACGCCTGTGTTCATACTCCAAATGCATGTCCTACGAGTTTTCATTAAAAGGCATCTCATAGATAAGGCGTTCCAGTGTAGTCCTGGACTAACAGGTTTTTGAGTTTGGTTTTAACGGTTTAGCTCGTGGAAGGAGCAAATTCAGGCATAGCAGGCCAAAGTCTGCCCCAGTTCTTATCTTTTAGGGCTCCCAATTGTATTTTCTGGGGCTATGGGATACAGTAAGGCTTGCGTTTGGTCCAGGATGAGTGATCGGAACAGTAAGGCAGATTGTATAGCTCAAGAAGAAATGTTCAGCATTTGCATTGAGTAAGTAAAAGCATAGAAAGTAAAGGTGGAAAAAGTACAGATGCACCAAATGGAAAGAAAGGGAAGATGAAGTAGAAGCAGCAGTTAGAGATTTTATCTTCTTGCCTTTAGTTTCACATCTTTCATGATTTTTTAACACCCCAGCAAAGATAGATGAGTTAAAAATACGTTGAAATGTCTACAGGGATTCAGTATAAGCCCACCTGACTTCATCATACAGATCCTGGGAAGAAGTTTATTCACGTGTTCCTAAAGAACCTGTTGCTGCGTAGTTTGCAGCAGGGGTTTGTCTATGTCCTGCAACCCTTCGGAAGGGATGCTTTGTCTCACCTTTTCGTGGTCTCGGCTCCATTCTTCATGGGAACCCGTGTCTTTAACGACTCGCGCCAGCTGAGACGTGTAGTGTTTCTTACCAGTGATGTTTAACGTGGGTTGTCGCTTTTTCTCTCAAATTCAGGTTGTGAAAGGCCTTACCTATTTATGGAGTCTAAAGATTTTACACAGAGGTGAGTAACAGATGTTTTCTGTTTTCCAATGAAATACCATGTTATTTTATTTTAACAACACTTTCTGCAGAGGACCATACTAAAATCTGGTTTGATTCCAGAATGAGTCTTACTTATTAGCCTTGCAGATTTTCTGATAAAATGTTTTTAGTGCTGTTCTCTTTTATTGCCCTCCCTCCTCTCCTACAAAGAAAAAGCCTAAAGAGAGAAATGAATTTTATAGAGATTTAGATGCTTAAGGTTATAAACAGGTGCCCAGTAGAAGCATCAGCGAGGAAAATCAGATGTTTGACTAGTATTGAAAAGAGAAGATAGATAATGAATTTTCTTGTGTACTTCAGAAATCTCACAATGCAGCCACAAGCATTGCTAGAGTCTCAGATCTCTAAAATTACGGCCCACCGTCCTCTAACGTGGTCAAGAATAAGTAAAGAAACTTAAGCCTGCTTGGACATAAGGCATTTTCCAGTTTTGCTGCTTATTCTCTTTCCTGAGGCTAATCTGTTTTTTTTTTTAAGCTTCTCATTTATTTCTTGCTTTTTGCTGTTGTTACATTTTGTTTAAAATTTACCTATCGTGGTAAGTTCTAGTATATCAGAATTAACTTTCAAAAACAGTGT
>NW_010538885.1:26525-77121 GCF_000687285.1 Phaethon lepturus
AGAGTGGAAAATGCTGTTTAAAGAACAAAGAAGCCCTTCCCCCTACACCACCGCTACCACACACCCCCCTCCAAAAAAAAAAGAGAAACTCATTACATTTGTAATGTTTCTAAAGTGTCTGAAAGTAACCGCTCTGGTTCCTGATGTTGCTAACAATACTGTTTAATTTAACCCATCTGCTCACTCAGCCCGTGTGCACAGTTGGAGCGTGCAGTAACCGGCATCGTTTGTGATTGAAAGAGCAGTGTAAAGTAGAGAGGCACGTAGAAAATTCTAAGTTGCAAACCGAATAGGTAAGACGGTTTCTTCTGGCTGCGGAGTGGCTGAGAAGGAGCAGCGAGGCTCCGGCAAGGGGATGAGAAACGCCCGGGTCGGGCGCCCGGTGGCCTGGCGTGATCAGCGCGAGGCGTCGCGCGCCTCTGGAGAGTCATCGCGAAATCTGCGCTGAGCGGGGAGAACAAGCCGGTAGGAAACTCTAATTACCAGTACGTATTGAGGTCCTGCTCCTCCTTGGAGCCTAGGCTCAGACTGTCCTCAGGCTTTTGTGGAGAGCTTGTAGTGGAGGAGGAGAGCGAGCCTGCCTTTGTGGAACGGCGCAGCGAGCGGCTGCGCAACAGGGCGCGGGCTTCAAGTCCTCCTCGGTCTCGCAGCACCTCGCGCCTGGGCGATGGCTCTGACGTGAGAGCACGGGCTCTCTCCTGGCTGGGAGCAAGAGGGCCGTGTCCAGAAGAGTGAGTAGAGATCAAGTAAGGACTTGGCTTCGTCACCCCTGATTAGAGGGCGAGTGAAACGCTAAGGCTGCTGGTGCGTGACCGAGGCTGCCGCTGGATTAGAAGAACGGAAATAACCCAGAGTCTGTGACCAAGTCGGTGCAGACGCAGGTTACCAAGGAGGCTTCATTTCTGTTGGTGGTTTAAACATTTCACCTACTAGCCTGAATGTTGCCAGGTGCAGAGATTTATCAGCTCCGTCCGCTCTCAGCGAGAGGATGAGCAGTCCGGATACCAGAGCTGCCACAGCGATTGTAAGAATAGATACAAAAGAAAAAGCAGTGGGAGCATCGTGGCTGGGTATTGCTACGTATAGGCTATGCAGTCTTTGCCGTGCTTTTGTAACACCTGAAAAGAAAAAGCAGGTTTGGAATTTTTTTTTTTTTTTTTTTAATTTTTTCGTTAAAGATTCTGGCCACCTACTGAATGTGATTTGGAGAGGGCGTTGTGGTCAAACATAAATACTCTAACTGTAACATGTTATTGTTGTTTGCTGTAAATTTGGAACCTGAGGCTGATTTTTGCTTTGCCAGGAAAACAAAATCTCCCCTTCCGTATGGGTTTCATTGCCTTGATTGAAGAGCAGCTCTGAGTTTTTGATGAATTATGTATGGTCCTTGCTATGGTCTAAAGAAAAGCGGAGAAACTGATTTTTTCATCACACTTCAGGTTTTTCTGGCCTTGGCTTGTTGCCAGGTTGACCAAGGTGAGAAGAGCACTGCAGAATGCCACGGAGGGGATAGCTAGCATTCCAGGCTTCAGCAGAGCTTCCTCAAAGGATTGGTTTTCAGTGTTACTCCGCACCCATTTTTAAGATACAGACCGTGTGTGTGTACTTCTCTATCTTAAAAATGGATGCAGAGTAATACAGTGCAAGGAAGATGCCTGTTTCTCAGAGTTATCTCCTTCAGCTGTCTGCTGATTTTAATGCATCAGAGGTGAATGAAAGAAAATTTAACCCTGACTGCCTTGCTGTCAGATGTAGAGCAGAGCACGCGGGAAGCTCGCCAAGGCTAAGGAGTCAAGAATGTCCGCCGCGGTGATAACGAAGGGGGAGAAGCGATCATCGTGAAGAAGCTGTGTAAGGCAGTGCAGCAAACAACGGTTTGTGACTAGAGCACGGATTAAAGCAAAGGAAACAAACAATGAGCAAGTCTTTTATTCCAGATCAGACATTTCAGCAAATATTACAGCTTAACTTCAAAACAAACCTTGCAACTAATGAGGTGATAGCCGTGCATATTAATAAACCCAAAGCTGTAGTCGTAGTCATCACACCCACATCAAACATAAACATAAGATTAACACCTACCCCACTTCTTTGGAAGATGTGAGAATGTCCCAATGATAAGTGTGCTCTTTTCCCCAGAGGATAAGAAGTAGAAATGGAAGGGTAATGAGAAATTAACTTAGATTTAAAACAGAATTAGCAATTAAACAAGTCTAATCATGTACAAAGTCAAAGTTTGTATAAAGACAAACCAAAATCTGTTAAGTTCAAGAATAAGTATAGACCGTATGAATTTTATCTGCTATGTTTTCCTCTGTTCGCACCTCTTTATTAAAGGAAAAGCATGAAATAAATGTTACCTGCTTGTGTTTAATTGTACTGATCTGTATTTGTATGCGTGACTGCGTACTGGGGGCCAGCGTGTATTGCACTCTTCGGGGACCTTGGTTTCTGACTAGGTTTTAAATTTGTGACAGAGTTTTTGGAAGTGTTTTGTGGTTTGTGGTGTGCGAGGTCGAGCTAACTGGAGCAGAGGGGTGCTGGTTGGTAGGGACAGGCGTTCCCGTCTTCTCAGCAGGAGCCATAGTTTGCTGAGGATTTCACCAAAGACGACCAGAGCAGCGTATTTGACTTTTCCCCCCCTGCTTTTTTAGCTTTGTGAGAATTAATTGGCATTACTGCCATGGATAATGAAGCACGAACAAAAATACTAGGGCGTGTGTATGTGTGTATACACATACATACATAACATGGTTGCGTTTCTGTATGTATAGCTAAACACATACATGCCCACTCATGAACCACTTGGGTGTCTTTAAAAAAAAAAAGCCTGGCCTCTGCAAAAAGCATGTTGATGAGGTCGTTACGGCAAGAAAATATTTTGATTCTTCCAGCAGCTTCACTTTGTTAACAGTAATGGTCTGTGAGATGTCTGCAGCTAAAACTGTGCTTTTGTACCTCTTGTCTCCCTTGAACCTGGCGTATTGCGGTTGTGTATTTTTAAAAGATGGCTTTTTAAAATCTGGGTGGTTTTTTTTTTTTCCCCACAATCATTAATCTGTTTGCTTTTTAATAAAACAAGATGACGGAAGTGTTTGGTGTTCAAAAAGCTGAACCTCTGACAGTTCTGTTTACTGGTAAATAAGAGCTTGGAGGTCCCATTTGTTTGCAGAGAGGTGAAATGACTTAAGCAGATATATCATAAAGAGGACTTGTTCATCCTCTATAATGATGCTTCACAGAAATCATTTGTATTAAGCACGCACTGGTAATGGGAGCATAATGACCCCTTTTGGCTCTTGTTTAAATTCTTTCACTTCTAAACAGTAATATTAATCACAAGCAGATGGTGCAGAACATTATTTATGCACATTTGTTTTCCAAAACCAAAAAATGTTTAACCCATTAACTGAAGCGGTTTATGAAACGAAAAGGCTAATTTACTGTTTGGGTGATTTTTCTCCCCACTTTCAACATGAGATGTTTTGTGAAGTGACGTTTTTGTCTAGGGTTGTCACTTCCTTTTTTCTTGGGGAAATCAGCACAACCGTTGGCATTCATAGCAAATACTTGCTGAAATCCCCCATTTGTGGTGCTATTTAAATTCTGCTGCGAGGACGGATAGTAGTCGCTCTTAGCAGTGCCTGTTTGGCTGCAGCTTGCTCCGTAGAGTCCCCAACCTGCAGAAGCCTCCCTTCCTTAATGAGCTGCTGGCTGCTGGCTTTTCTTCTTCTAGGGTTTTTTGGTGGTTTGTTTTTCTTTTTTAAGTTCTGTTTGTGGAAAGATTTCAGGATCAAGCGATGCTTAATGAATGACAGGTGTGGTTTTTTTAATTATATCGACTTACTGTCACGTCCCACATGGTAGCAGGGAAGGGGAGATGGGGTCTGCAGATCCCCAGAGACACGAGGTGATGGCTGGATAGAGCCTTGGCTCTTCCTTGGTGGGAGCTGGGTGGCCCTGGGGGGACGGGGACAGACGTGGTGTGGCGGTTTCCTCTGGTGGGTCGTGTTCAGGGAACGAGGACTTGTGAGCTTGGAGAACATCCTGCCTCTTCCTCTGAACTCAGGACGTGGTTGAGTCCTTACAGAAAGAAAATTTGGCTATGTGCATGTTGCCTCATCATCACTTTCTGTGAGGTCGTAGCGTTTCACGCTTGGAACTTCTTTCTGCCTTCACTCGGGGTGAAAGGGTTTTTGCTTTGTTAAAAAAGAACGACGTTCATCCGGGCCTGATCCCACAAACCTATTTCCAGCCCTACTGCACCAAAATGTTCCTCTTGTCCATGTGGTTATTATTTATTTCTGTTACATCCTTTACAATTAAAAGCAAGAGCCGCTCGTTATCCCACGGTTTTCTTCTAAGAGTGTTAGTACCGTCGGCTGCCGGAGTTGTGGAGTATTTTCAGTGTTTTCTGTCTGTGTAATTGCATCTGCTGTTTAGTTCATTACCGTTCAGCGCAAGCCTAGTAACGAAGTAGCTCTGTTGGCTGCCGTATTTTTAGAAAGAAGGTTAAACAGGATTACTCTGCAACTTGCTGTTCTTCTCGGGATTCGGGGTAGAGCCTGCTGATGCACTCGGCATGTCGCCTTAGATTTAGCAGAGTGACTGGACACCAGAGGAGTGTGCTGCTTAGCGGGTTGCCGTAAGCAAATACTTGAGTCTCCCTGAAGTTTTCGTTAGAAAAAATATTCCTAAAATGTTGTTGGGAAGTGTGTGGGAGGTTCTGTGGCTGCTAGCGGTGTTTTGTCTCTTCGCCTCAGGCAGGGGAATAGAATCCTAGAATCGTTTAGGTCGGAAAAGAGCTTTAAGATCATCGAGTCTAACCGTTAGGTAGAAATAGGTAAAAATCTATCAAAAATGCAGCACACGGATTGAAGTCCTGAAGGTGAAATGGAGATCACGATATGCAAACTGAGTCTGTCGATGCCGTAACATGATGGAGGCACTCGTGACGGATTTTTCTTCTGGCTTTGGGGGGAAATTGCAAAATGTATCGGCAGTATTGATACCTAACTTAAAACACACCGATCCACTTAAGCTATATGACGTACTGTTGAATGCTTCCCGGTTTTAAATGGGATTTTTAGCTCAAATATAGGAAAGCATTTAATCAGCTTGTTAATTGAGGTTATACATTTCTGCATTACAGAGACGAATTAAGCAAGCTACTGTGGTACCAGAAAACATCTGCTAAACAAAGGCAAACTTAACGATAAACAAAATTAGCTTCTTTTCTAGTTGGGTTTCATCCATCTGCACCCAACTAGTGCTCGCTTTTAAAGAAGGCAGAGATACAAGCTATTGCTTTTAATCCATTTTGACAGAAGAAAGCAGTGATTAGGCAAAGCCACTGTGCTCTAATCTTCCCAAGTTTAAGCCAGGCCGTAAGGCGCACGTTACGCTTTCCGACTGGCGTCCCTGGCACAGAGGGATGCTCCGTGTCGCCCGCGCTGCAGTCAGGCTGGGTGTGCAGCAGTTTATTCACACGTCGCTTTTGCAGCGTGCGGCAGAAGCGTACCGACTTCTTCTGACGTCAGAGGGGGTCAGCATCAAGACCTTTGCACCGACCACCTGCCTTTACGATGTACGTTGATGTTGTATTTGCTGGAGCAGGTTTAGTAATCATTTTAAGATGTTGCTGGTGGTTAACCTCTGTAAAAGCTCTGAAGCCGTGAGGTCGGAGCCGTTTTACGCGGTAGGAGCCGCGGCGGCGGAAGCCAGTAGCTTTGAACAACGGTGTGCGCGAGAGCAAGGCTGACTGCACGTGTTCCTGCAGCCGCAGGAGGCTCGAATGTGCTGGTGCCGTGTGTTTTGCCCGTGTTCCTATATCCAGGTGTTTGGATGGGATACTCTGTGTTTGTGATTTTTATGGAATATTAAATTCTGCCCTTGTCGCTGCACAGAGTGACGTGAGGGCTGTTGGAGAAGAGGCAGGCAGGGTTAATTGCAGTGTTAGAGTACGAAGTCGCGGGGCTGGGATGAACCTTAAAAGGTCAGCCCGGCTACCCCTGGTACGAAAACAGGCTTCACTCTCTGCACCGTTGCTTTCGGCTTGTTCCTGAATTGTCCAGCGGCAGAGTTTGTTCCCTCTCTGTCATTTCCACGTCCTGCCGTGATCCGCAGACCCTTTTTTGCAGACCTGCTCCAGCCTACGCTCCAGGCAGTTGTTTCCTCCTATATTTATGCAGTTGATTAATCCCTGTCTAAACGGAGTGCTTCCATTTGTCCCTGTTGAATTTAATCTGATATTTTCAGTCCGATTTTCCAATTTGTCAAGATCGCTTTGAATTCTAGGTCCTATCCTTCAGTGCACTTGCTGTCCCTCCCAGGTTGGTGTCACCTGCAGATTCAGACTCGATGATCTTAAGGGTCTTTTCCAGCCTAAATGATTCTGTGATTTAATAACAGGGATTATTAGTATTTGAGAGGTACAGGTATAATGCTATCTGTGCTACTGACAGTTACAAACCAGAGGTTGCCTTTGAAATACGTCTTTGAAATATTTTCTATTAAAATCCACCGTGCCGATATTCGTCACGCTCTCTGTCCGTACGACGCGTCCCTAGGATAACGTAGCTTAAATCCAGTTTTGTTCCCTCAACAGATGTGAAGCCGTCTAATATGTTGGTGAACACGCGAGGCCAGGTGAAGCTGTGTGACTTCGGGGTGAGCACTCAGGTAATTCCCCCTTCAGCTATCTGCCCGCGCGCTTTCTGATGTCCAGATCACCCGGCTGCCAGACAGACAGCCCCACAGCCAGCTCCCCTCTGCTGGGAGAGCCCTATTCATTTTTAATCTCTGGGCGACTTTTCTTCATCTGAATATGATTGTTCATTGTTTAATGACAGTAAAAACTGCTGATATTGTAATTACTACTTACGAATAGCAAACTTCATTGATATGCAGCTTTGATATGAAAGCGTTTTGGCCAGACAAAAGGGAGGGCAGAACGAGAGACGTGTCTGGGGAGCCCAACTGGCCCACAATAAAAATTAATATTGGGAGTAACAATAGTGGTGGGCTTTTACAATGTGCAGCACAAATTTTAATTAATTTCCATTTTGGGCCTCCCTGGAGAACTTCTCTGATAGTGACCCATGAGCTTGCTGTGATGTTGATTTGAATTTCAGCACCTTTACTCTCAGCCAAACACGAGGACCAAAGAGAAGGTCAGCCTTGTATTATAAGTTGTCAGAGCCTGTTGTCCCTCCAGCGTATTTAGTGCTCATTGCATTCAAGTGATGAATGTGGCTTTATTCACATCTTGAGCCAGCTGACTGAAAAATGAGTGCGTTCAATCCTACTTCAAATTGACTTTTTATATCAGACTAGTTTGGGGTACTAAAGCGATAAGCATCCTGTTTAACAGAATTGTTTAAGGTTATCTGCCATAAACTGTAATGTAGCGCTTGTTTAAATTGGAGCTCTCATTCCCAACAAAAGAGAGATTTAATCATTTTTAATGCCTTTGCAGATAAATTTGTTCCCTTTTACATAATTTTTAGTTGATTTATAGGAATGATGATTGTAGGTTAAATGAGGAATAATTGCCCATTTTATTTCCACATTATCTTTATATTGTTCTAACAGACTGTTTTGTCTGATAGCTGGTGAATTCTATAGCCAAGACGTATGTTGGAACAAATGCTTATATGGCGGTAAGTGGATTTATGCAGGAACAACGTTTAAATAGAAGTATTTGTTCACAGTCTTGTTCTGTGTAATGCAGGATATACTCGAAATCAGTTCTCAAACTTCATCTCTCCCCATCCCCAGCATAAGCTGTGTCTTAATTGTGTGTGCCAGGAAACAGCTCCCTTTTACTGCCTCGCAGACCCGCTCCCCTCCTATCTGCTCGCCTGCCAGCTCTCTGACGACTGCTCTTCTTGCTGATATGGAAGAGTGATATTGGAAAAGTGTTTCTTTCATGTATTTTTAGTTGCCTTTACTGCGTTGTAACAGCTGGGAACAAAGAAGAGAGCCGGTTCGACGGTAACAAAAGAGTTTTCCACCGATAGCCGGCGGCTCTTTGCAGACCGCTGAGGGTCCGATACTGTCCACAGCTTGGGGACTGCTGCTCCGAGCCTGCAGTTCAGCAAAGCTTTTAAACCTCTGCAGAGGTCTCGTCGACTTCTTGATACTTAAACACCTCTGCGGGTGTTTCCCATGTGAAGCTGCCATGGAAATTCGAAGCTAAAAATATTTGGACTAATAACGTTAGGGCGTTAAATTGCATGTTTGTAAGGTGCGTACCGTACGTACCAAGTCATCGGTACGCTTCGCTTTTCTACATAAATTTTGGTCAGAATGCTTGTTATGACGAGATGACTTCTGTCCTGTTTCTCTACGTTAAAGCATAAATTCCCGTCAGTTTTCGGTCACAGTAACGCGTTGCTGGAGATGGACCATTTGGAGGAATGTTAGCTAGGAGGTGAGGTTTGGGTTTAGCGGTTCGAGCTGGCGCGACAACTGGCGTGTGGTGTTCATGTCACGGAGGTGAATATGGTGACGAGAGCCAGTCTGAAAGGAAGCCACAAAAGTTAGTGTGTATTTCCCATGTGATCGATGTGAATAACCTTAGTTCTCCATTTAACAGCTACAAAAACTTAAATGCTTCAGTTTAGAGCGGTATATTAACTGTTGTCTTTTAAATTTGGCCACTAAAATTCTTTTAGCAAACTCCTTATGCCATAATATTAATGAGGAAAAAATAGGTGTTCAGCTTGTTTGAAAAAAAAACAAAAGTGTAAACAATGCACAGGGCTTGATACTTGTATTTTTCAAACCTCAGAAAAGAGGAGAAATCCATGACCTTTAGTCGCTTTCAGGTATTTTTTCTTACTTTCTTTTAAGAAGAAAGCAGACCAGCGTGTCCATTTATTTGCTAAGTGCTTTTCTAGCCAAGGCGTACTCATTATGTGGCTTCTGAAACACTCACGTCACCATCCTAGAAAGACTTGGGCTTTCCTATGTCATCAGAGTATTATGTGCAGAAAAACGTTTTTTGGGGAAAAAAAAAGAGAAAAAAAATCTGGTCTTAGGTATTATCACTTTCGCTAGTAAAGCCTGCTGATTTCTGTGCCTCCGTTTTCTAAAAGAACTGGAATACAGCAATTCAGACAAATAAACGGCTTCAAATTAATCAACTTTTCCAACTCAGCTGTTACTCTTAGCGTGGTCTTAAGCAGGTCTGAGAATTAAGTTGCATTATGCTTTTAGTGTACAAATCAAGACTACTGTTCTCTTTCCCCGGTGTACTTTAAATAAATTACTTTTTTTTTCTTATTGTTTATGGATGAATGTGATGCATTCATCTATTAATTGAAAAGGATAAGTTTAAGCTAAAATGTACTTCATCTGATTTCCTGTGTTAAAATTGTTTTGCTTGCTGAATGAGTCATTTGTCGTCATCAAATTTATAGTCTAGTCATCAAAAAATAACGAAGGTCATAAGCTTTTATCTAGCTACTTGGCGGACTGTAAGTGAATTAAAAACCATTAAAAAAATCGAGGTTTAAACTGAACAAGTAAAAAAGCTTTCTGACTGAGAAATGAAAATTTCCAACAAAAATACATTTTCTGTAAAATGATTTTATCACCTCTGAATACAGAAAAAAATTTTGGATGAAAAAAGTAACCTGTTTTAGAAATTCTTAAAAGAAAATATTTTTGAGCTGTGTATGCTTAAGATGATCTCTGTGTTGCACACTTTACTTTATGCATGTGTTATTCTTATTTTCATCTTCTTTTCCATACTCCTAAATTCATGCAACTAGATTTTTTTGTTGAAACGTGCAAATTATTTACTTGCCGCTGTCTTCCGTGAATACATAATTTCTAAATACAGCTTGCTGGTAACACCTGAGCTGTTATAACGGAAGAATAAACAATTTAATATTGCTCAGTGTGAACTGCGCGTCTAATTTGGCGGCTCAGGAAAGGCCAGCGTCTCATCTGCACTAAAACGATCCGCGGGCGTTTTCGTCTTGCCCCGGGTACGGTGTCTGCCGGTAACAAAACGCGCTTGGCCGGGGGAGCCGATACCATGGCATGTTCCGAAGGCAGACGTATCTGTCGATGTACGTTTTTGGCTGTGTGTCTTTGTCAGTACAAAAAGATGCTTAAAAATCGTATCCCTGTATGATGCTTTTGCAAACGATTCCTGACCTAGGCTTAACTATACTTAATGAAGGCTTGCCCTAATGACCTTTAAAAAAAAAAAAAAAAGATTTTTGGATCACTGTTCGGCTTAAAATAAGTGTGGCTCAGTCAAAAAGATTTTGTTGCAGTTACATTCTGGGGTGTTTTTTTAGGTTATGGCAATTGTGGAAGGCTGTCCTTAAAGATAATGTGGGCAGCACTGTGTTTTTTACTTAACATTCATGCTGCGATAAAAGCTCTTGACCTGGGATTAGCAGCGCGGAGTAAACATCCGAAAACACATTGGACTGGCACTAATTTGGGAGTTTGTTTTCTAAAAAAGGTCTCTGGATTATTAAAGACTAAAAATACAGCTAGTGCTTCGTAGGTGGTTGGGCTAGACAGGTGCATTAACAGCACAGTGGGGAGAGAAGTCTCATGGAGCCTTTTATTGTTACATTTCATGCTGTACTTGACCTTGGAAATGCTTAAATTGTAGCTTTCAAGTAAAAACTAGCAGTTACATTTTACAGCATTCTATTTCATGAGGCATTAAACTTGCTATTAATAGTTTGGAGTGAAATCTTTTTTTCTATAGGTCAAAAATGAAATTAAGGAAGTATATAAAATAAAATTGTTGGCATGTGACTTCATTGATTCTTTTGGCTTCAATAACTTTGCTTTCTAAACCGTAGTTGCTCCCCAGCCCCTTGACTCAATGTTAGGAGCCTGTTTTCCTGGCGTACCTTGCTGCCGCGCCTGGGCTTAGCGGTGGATGTATGCGCTGTTGGACTCTCACAACTTGACCTCGCGCCTCGCTGCTCATGTGCAAGCCATTGACTTTTTTTGTCGGGTAGAACAGCCCGAACGCAAACGCCAAGGCCAACTTTACAAGGGGCGTAGCAATGCGTGGCCACAAGTCTGAGCATAACTGAGTCGTCTGCTCTTGCAGAAGAGGCAAAAATAAATAAATAAGCCGTGTTTGACGAGTGGAATTGTGCTCTGCCAGGTTAGCTGGTGAGCTTTAAGCTTCTTTGCATTTTCTCGTTGATTTGTTTGCCCTGGGCTAGCTTTTGTGGAACTAGTATGTGTGTGTGTTTGCTAGGCTCAAGAAGATGTTTCTTTCCGTCTCTTTACAGCCTGAGCGGATCTCAGGAGAACAGTACGGGATTCATTCGGACGTTTGGAGTCTAGGGATTTCCTTCATGGAGGTATGCAAATATCTGTCATTCATGTGCACGTTGCAAGAATCAAACATCCAAATATTTTAATGTAGTCTTTGTGTACTCTTTTATATATGCATGCTTTTTAACAAATTGGCAATAGCTGAATTTCTTGGCTGTATTTAGAATGGGTTTGTTCCTACTGCGTTCATTCTGGTTAGGTAGAAAAAGCCTCTGTGCAAACCATGTAACAGTCTTAAACCCTCTAATAAAACTCCGTACAAGAGTAAGAAGTAGGGCCTGGTGCATGGATGGCTCTGCATCCTTTCAACACCTCTGGGCTTGAAGATGATGGTATTTCTGTGTTCACAGGCCAGGGTAGAGTGGGCTGTTATTAGGGTTAAAATAGCATTATGCGGATTCAAGGTTTTGAGCTGGTTAATGGCCTTGCAAAATCTTTTGCAGAAATACTTGCACGATGGGATGAGCCTCTCCCTGCGTGATTACATGAAGTGTTGGAATGTAAGTGTTCATAGGGGCTTTTAGAAAGATTTCTCACAAACATAGGTTCAAGCCGGGGAAAATGAAGCAGTTCAAAGGGAATGTGGCAGTAAATGCAGGAGAAGCCATGCTTTCTGCAGGTTTAGTCAGAACAAGGTCAGTTTTGATTCAGGAAAAAGGTGGGTTTTTCCAGCTTAGGTTTCATCGGATGTTTTAAGAAACATATATTTAATGACTTTATAAAAATGGATGATTGTTTATAGGAAAGATAACCTAGAGTGCATAAGCTGGGTAGAAATGCCTGTGTTACGATAACATCCTGACCAGTAAAATCAGATCTGGCTTGGTCTGGTCTGGGAGAAGGGACAGGTAGCTCTGGTCTGGTGGTGGCAGAAAGATTCACGTAACCGTTTCACGCTGGCCTTCCTTGGCCACAGACAAGCCAGCTATGGCTGGAAACCCTTGTAGCCTTGACAGCTTGAGCAATAAGCTCGCCGGAGAGTTTTTCAAGTCCTGTGAAAGAACTTCTCCCTGCTTGGAGCAGTTGTTTCTTCCTTTAGCAACAGTTCATTCAAGCCACTGATGACTTGCGTCATCTTGCATAGCCTGACAAAGGCGTGATACGACTAACTGAAAAATGTAGGTGCCCTTCCCTTCTCTTCTGGTATAATATAGTATCATTAAGGTGAAGCTGAATACACCTTTTGGTGAAGCACAACTGATATTTTTAGCAGAAGATTAGATAGAAGTTAAGTAGTCTTGGTGCTGCATCTAGGCAAATTTCACATTTTGTAGCCTGACGGTTAACCAAGACTAGTGTTACGTTTTCAAACAATGAATTCATTGTCAAATCAGTTTTAACCAAAATGCAAATACTTAATGCTGAATCATTGCGTTCAAATCTTGTAAATCTTTTCCAGAGTCTGGCTGAAGCTAACTCTGAATTATAATAACACTTTAAGGCATCACAGGGATTGCAGTTCTCTTAATTTGTTTTACTGCAAATTTTAATGGTTTGTGATGCTGGAGAGCCCTCACAATTTTGGGAGAGATACAGAACATACACACTCTGTAAATGAATCTAGCCAACAAAGGGCTAAAATGAGATTGTATTACATTAAGACTTTACTGTGGTGTTCTCCCCGATTCATGGTGGAATAGAGCAGTGTGAATACAGCAGTCCTACAGGGCAAGTCCCATAGAGCAATTTACTGGTTCCTTTGCTGAATAAAAGATGCATTTTGATGGGTGGCAGCTATATGATGATTTACCACGTAGACTAAGACATTTGGAATTTAGTTTATGATTACTAGTAGGTAACCTGGCTGATCGTGAATTTGATTTGAAGGATGAATTTCACATTATATTAGCCAGCATTAGGAAAACTCATTTCATTTGCATTTACTCTCCTCTCTTAAACCTTCTCAACTTTGTTTTTCCCTCTCTCTCACTTTCCACGAATGTCTTCTGAACCAGATGTACAAAAAACAACTTGGTTTGTACGCTTTGTTAATTGGTATGTCATCTGGTCCTCCGGGACCTCTCTTCAACATGATCACTGTTTTATTGAAGTGGTTTGAGTGATGTGTTAAATGATGAAAGCAAGGACAGTGGCTTAGAAAAATGTCTCAAAAAAGGTGAAGAAGATGCTCAAAGAGCCACACAAGGTCACTGTCATTAGAGTAACACTGTATTGACATGGGGATTGGTAGTGGAGACACCCAGGCTCTTGTTGATGGAACTGTTAAAAAGGGAAGTTAGCATTTGCTGTAGGATTTCAAAATCATCTCCACTTTGTAGTGCAATACTCCAATCCCTACAACTTCAAGGTAGCACAGTTATAGCACATTAATTTAAAAGAAATGGCAGGTGGGACCAAATTAGCAAGGGCTCTTCTGACGTATAATACAAAATAGCAGCTAAGTAAATCTTCTCATTTTCTTCAATATTCTTCTGAGCCTTTGAATTGTCTTGAATTTCTTTGCTGCAGAGGTATGTGTGATGGGAAACCGAACTGTTACTTTTGAAGGTTAGGAAAACTGCCCCAAAAAACTTGCTGGCAGAGTGTAAAAAGTATTAGATGTGGGTACCACGTAAGTTTTGAGAGTTGGTTAGTGTCCTTGTTCCTTTTGAAATAAGAGGTGTCTGAGGATGCTCAGTCTTCCCTTTGCCAAAAATTAAAAAAAAAAATAAAAAAAGAAGAAATGCTGCTAGCTTTTTTTTTTTTTAGAGTTTGTCTTTCTTCAGGATTTTTTGAAGTTAATTCAATTTAATACATAATCTGTAAAACTGTTTAAAAGTGTTTCATTGCAAATAGTTTGTGTGTTTTCGTGAGGTTTTTAGACGTTTTATTTAAGTGCTCTTGGGTTGACAAAGCAAGTTCAATTTAAACCAGCGACATGGCTGTCGCTACACTGAAGGCTGTGTCAGCATTTTCATTTATCAAAGCTGGTTTTCAAGGGTTTATAACACAGTCATAAAACACACTCCAGGCTGACTGGGCTGCGTCCGAGTGCTGTGTGCGCTCTGTAACCGATTCAGTCTCCCTCCCAGAACCATGCCCTGCACAGGAGGATAAATGAGAGTGCCTAACATTTATTTTTACCCTCCAATATGACTCTAATCCTACCTTGCATGGCTGCTCTCTGAAAGTGAACTTTAAAGCATCCAAAATACAAATAGGATAAGTCTTGTTGGTTTTTGATAGGCAGCATTCTTGTCCAGTGGTGCCTTTTTGTGGAGATGTTTGAGGCGTAGGTGTACTGACGTCACCTTCAGCTGAGCCACTTCTCCTGGGACAAGAGACTGTGGTAGGAGGCAAGAAGGTGGGTGAGAAGAGGTTTGGTGGGACCCTGTAGAGCCGGTGTGTTCCTGGCTCCTCCTGCTTCCACAGAGGGTGGCTTCTTGGTTTTCTTCTGGATTTTGCTACCTCAAAGCTGCCTGCTGAGGCGCACTGGCATGTTCTCAAGGCAATAGTGAGGACCAGAGTCTCCTACCAGAGTGCTCCATCCAGCTCTGGAGCCCTCGGCACAGGAGAGACATGGACCTGCTGGAGCGGGGCCAGAGGAGGCCCCAGCAACGCTCCGAGGGCTGGAACAGCTCTGCTGGGAGGACAGGCTGGGGGAGCTGGGGGGGCTCAGCCTGGAGCAGAGAAGGCTCCGGGGAGACCTTCCTGCAGCTGCCAGGGCTTAAAGGGGGCTTAAGAGAAAGATGGGGACAGACTCTTTAGCAGGGCCTATTGCGTAGGACAAGGGGTGATGGTTTTAAACTAAAAGAGAGCAAATTTAGACTAGATCCAAGGAAGACATTTTTCCCAAGGAGGATGGTGAAACCCTGGCCCAGGTTGCCCAGAGAGGTGGTGGATGCCCCATCCCTGGACACCCCCCAGGCCAGGCTGGACGGGGCTCTGAGCACCCTGCTCTGGTTGGGGATGTCCCTGCTCGCTGCAGGGGGTTGGACTAGATGGCCTTGAAAGATCCCTTCCCACCCAACCTGTTCTGTGATTCTACATGTCATGAGGAGAAATGGTAGGTGAGGAGAAGAGAGTTTTGGGAAGGGCATGGAATAGACTTGTGATCCAAGCTGTTCATTTAGGCAGAGTATAGACTTGTAGATCTTTGCCAGAAGATCCAGGGCTCATTTTATCCACACTAAGTGTTGGAAGTAGAATACGAGCTCATGTGTTTGACTAACGATACCTTTTGCACCTCCTTTTGTATCACATCCTAGATTCTACTTCCCACTGTCCTCTGCTGAGAAAAACAGCAGCTGCGTTCCTGTGTTTCAGGCCTCCTCCTAAAATTAATTTTTCTTGCAATGATTATCAGTGTTCTTCATTCAGGGAAAGGGAGTTTGTATATCAAGTTCTTAAAACTCCCAAATGAGGATTTTAAGTCTTCGGTCACCAGTGTTTTCTGTTACCTGTGTATTTGCCAGGGCCTTCAAGGGTTTCTAGTTGTTTGTGACATTTCTGTTAAGATGATGTTTTAAGTGGTGGTTCAAGCAGTTATATGGCAGATTTTCAGCAGTTTGTGTGCATTCCCGCAGATCGGAACGCCCCAGTATATACCCAACAAGCATGCCTTCCGTCGTGTGTTTCAGGCACACACAGGTTTCTGAGCAGGGTTGACGCTGATTGCGTGCAGTGTCAGCATTAAGGAGTCTTGGACTTTTCAACACGCTTGGGCTGGGAGCACAGACAGACCATGAAGGCCAAGAGGAGGAACGTGTTTGAAGAGGGTGCTACAAGAGATGCAGCTCTGCTTTAAGATGATTCTCTTAAAGCACTTCAATCTTTAAGATGTTGGACTGCATAAAACTGATGCAAAGACTCATGTGTCTGGTCAAGGAGAGGAGATGTCAGAAAAATCCTTTCTAAGGAATCTAAAATATCTGATCAGACCGTCACATATCATCAGCTTTGAAGTGATGCTGGTCCAAGATCAAGACTGTGAGCCGATACGCAGGAAGTTCTGCAGACCGCCATTTCGTCTTCTGCAGGATTTCACTTACCTGTGGACATTGTGGTTGGTCTTTCATCAATTTTACACCCTTACCTAAACTATAACAGGTGGACAGAAGGCGGGGGGAGATCCGAGACCCGAAGCTTAGTGGTACAGCATAGTTTCTATAGCGGCACTGGAGGCTTGGTGAAGGTTTGGTAGAAAGGGGTGCAGTCACGATGGGGCAACTGTGAATGTCTGTGTGACTGCTGGAAGCAGCCACGGACCGTGCAGTGACCTCCAGTGTCAAAAGCTACGCTGAGTAGAAGCAGGAGTGATAGTAATTAAAATAGCCCGTTAGAAGATGGCAAGGGTCAAGCTTAAAAGGAAAATAAGAATTTGCATTTAATCTCCATGCGGAGCAGGAGTCTTGATATTGTAACAAAATACGTGGCTGAAGTGAGGTGTTTCTGATCAAGTGACGGTTCTTCCTGGACCTGTCCTTGCTTTTTGAGTGAGCAGAATTTTGTTCTGTGTGCTCAAACAGGAGAGACTGGGAAGGGCCTTGCCGTGGTGGTGCTGGCAGAGCCACGGGGAACGGCTCATAGCAGAAGGCATGAGGTCATCATTTAGCAAATACGTGAAGAGTATGACTTCCCCATTCCTACACTGAGAATTGAAGAAGTTCTTAAATTAATGCATTGGATGGATCTGGGCACATTTCAGTAGATACTTATGATGTGTCTTAAATGACTCTTTTTTTCTTTTCTTTTCCTTTTTTGCCCCTTACTGAATTCCAGCCTTCTCTAAACTAATAAAAACCCCAAGCTTCACTTTTGTGCACAGCCATCTAATAACCGGCGATGCTCGGATGTGATGGGTGTTTACTTTGTTGCTGCAGATCACTCTAAATAATATTAATATTAGAGAAAACTTAACCCATGTGTTTCTGAAAATGCTGGATTACCGTCTCTGTGGGCCGACACCTTCGCTCTGCCGACAGCAGGGCCTCGGGCAGCGCCGATTTCTGCGGCCCCAGCCCTCGGCCAGAGCCTTCCTGAAAGGGAACTGACTTTCTGGAGAAAATGTTCCATTTCTGGCCTTCTTCTGCTTTCATGAAATATGGCTGAGAGCCGACTTGAGCTCTTCGGCCTCGCAGCTTGGACCACTGGTAATTGCGTAGATGTGATTGTTTGGTAACAGGCACCTTTCGTTTAGGATTAAGGAAAGCAGAAAATAAAAAATGCTTTTTTTTCCTTTTTTGCAATGAGCCGCACCCTGTTACTCCGTATTTTTAAGCGCCGTACGGAGCGTGGTGTTTGTGACTTGTGTGCACAAATCCTCGCACGCTGCGCTCGGCCATTGAGCGTGGCTGTAACACGTGCAGAATTTTGCAAGGTTAACTTGAGTTGTTCTTACCATAGAATATTTATGTAGTTTTAATCATTCTGTACAAAATGATGCGTTTCAGAAACTTGTTCTTTGGAAAAATCTGATCTAGATGGGTTTTTTTTTTCCCCTTGAGCTATTTCGAGCCATATTCTCCAAGCAGTGGCCGTTAACTCTGTTTCCTCATCCGCCATCTTCCACGGCCACCGGGATGAAGACAGACAATGTCCAGCTACATCAGGAGCTTTGCGGTGGTGGAATTAGACGTGAAGGTACCAGTGCCTGAGGGTTGGGTCATGAATTAATAATTGCCGTGTGGTGGGGGAGGCCCGTCAGAACGGCTGAAAACGGGGAAGGTGCCTCGCAGAGCGCTATCAATCACTCGGTGACCATAACTTCCAGTAATTAGTGTATTTTATGGGCCTTTGCTTCAGTGACTCGGAAGCACATATGCTCCACTCACAGCTAAACTTAGCCAGAGTGATATTCCAGGATGATTTATCCGCTCGCTGCGCTGGGATGTAACCCTGTGTTAGGCGAAGACTGTGAACTAAGCTGCAGTAAAGTGTAAGTTTAGGTGCAGTTTTGCGCGGGTTGGGACCTCAGCGTGTCGCGTTTCTCAGCGGTCGCTCTGGGGCCGTGCGAGCGGCGCGGGCGGCCGCGAAATCAATAACCCCGTTCTCTACCTGGCTAGGTGGATGAGCGGACGATGGAGGGACGGCGTCAGCTGTGCTGTATACGTAATATACGTATATTAATCTAATAACGTAGATTATTACGTTCCCTGTTCTTACACTGTGTAGAATAGCTGTTTCGGCTTCGAAAGAGTCAGAAACTGAGAAATGTTTGCCAGTCGAGTCTGCCTCTCCTCGTTATTTAATTGGTTTGTAATGGCCGATGCGGAGAGCAGCCTGGCCGCGGCTTCGCTGAAGCCGAGCTGCGTTTCCGCCAGCGCAACCGAATTTAACATCGATACTGGTTTTTTTCTTTAGGGGTTGAATCTAAACCCAGCAAACAAATAAGCGGGAAGCCTCTCAGACAAGCAGTCCCGTTAATCGTTACGGACCATTTGTGTGAATTTTGCGCCTGACAGTTTCCGTCGACGGGCCCCGAAAGGCCCGTGTCCCACCTTTTCCCCTGAGAAAAGGCGCCGCTGTTCTGAGCGACGCCTTCGAAGACGCAGCGGTAAAAGCCCGGTAATAGAAGGGATTTGTGGCGAGCAAGAAATATGCCATCTAAGCACGATTGTCTGCGGTCTTTACTTTGCAGCGCATTTACTATAGTTCATATTTAAAAGAAGTCAAAGTGAAACTAATTATCTTTAATTAAGGTGAATTAGGCTTTGATTTTTAATATATTTTATGCAGAGAGATCTCGAACTCATCTGCTCCAGCCAAGGAATGTCCCAAAGGTTATTAGGGCATATTTCTGTTGGGCCTGACGGTATTAGCAATAACCTTCTTCCTCGTAGTCCTAGACAGGAGCAAATATGTCACTTCATCAGTCTCTGTTACCCGCGCTTATGCCCCTCCGCAGGGGTCGCAGATTCCACAAGTTATCAGCTAATGGCGTTATACATTAAAAATTGAAGCTTTCCTCACTCTGAGGCCTTTCAAGGCTTTGTTCTTAAGCCCCAGACACTTTGGAGTGCAGCTGCAAACTATAGGCAGAAGATTAAATTAATTTGTAACTCTTTTTTCGTCCTGCATTACTAAATCCTGCACATTTAATTGAAACCCTACTTCAAGATGCTTTGTGTTTCTGTTCTTCTTTGTTGTCAGTTTAACCTCAGAAGCACTTTAACGCTGGTAAATTGCTGTTATATCCTTTTGGATTCTTTTTTTTTTTTTTTTATTTTAACTGTGCAATAAGAGGACAGTGAAATAGATACTAGAATGAAAGAAAAATCTTAGAGTAGTTTTTGAGGTATTTAATATTTATTAAGGTCCGTACCCTGCAGATTTTCAGGTGATTTTAAGCCATCTATCTAGGAGTGTATAAATTGGTCTTGGAATGAAATTTCACCTGGGGAATTTTATGTTATCCAGTAGTTAAGTCTGATTTTTAAAGTTTCCTGTGTCTGAACGTTCCGAAGTGGCGGCTGCTTTTCCATAAAATGAGGGTTTAACTGCAGAGCACAATCTAAATGCAAAATCCTTAGATGGAAATTTAATTGTGTAAAATGTGCACAAGGTAATTAAGAACAAATTTTAGAACATTTCAGACTATAAAGTCCTCCTTCAGCTAGATCACTAGCGATATTGTAAGTGCTTATTTTCAATTTGCAGTTATGCTGAGAAACATGGAATGTGTCTAAATTAAGAATAAAAACATCCCATGTTTTTCAGTATAACTGTAAATTAAAAAACAACTTGCACAACATAGACAATAATCTAAGTGGGAGACTTTATTGCCTGAGTGTATTGAAAATATGTTTTCAACTTCCTTCCCTCAGTCACTTTCTGAACAGGGTAAGGGCCAGGCTGCTATTGTAATTCTTATTAACAATATACAGGCAGGCGAGGAACATTTAAAAAGAGCAACGTAAAGCAAGCGCTTCGTTAGTGAGGATTTCGGGATTTCCGTTTTCAGTTCCAAAATTATTAATTACCTTATTTCAGCGAGTCATTTTAATTTTGTCTTCATGCATCCGCCCATTAAATGTGCGTATTTGAGAAGGGGTTCGAGTTGCTTCCCGCTGCCTGCCTGATGTTCTTTTTGCTTTCCCGGAGGTTGGGGGGTGCTTTTTAGCGTATTTTGATATATTTTTATAAAAATCGGCGTACATGCACTCCGTACCTCTGCCTTGCAATTAATAATTTGGAATGACTTCATAGTTTGTCAGTTATTGTTTTAAAATCTGATGGCGCACCCCGTACATCCATCTGCACCTCTGTCCACAGCTAAGGGAATGACCCTGCCAGGTACTCGCACTTAGGAGTGCACATTATTTTTCAGGACACGACCTCTGGACACTGGGCCTTTTTGAAATGATGGTGTTTTTGGTTTTTTTTTTACAGTTGTACAGTGGGAAGGTACCCATAGGGAAAAGAGAACCAGCTCCTTGAAGTTTAAGCATTCCCTTCTCCCCTCCTTAATACCCAGAGCTACGTAAAATACTGATCAGTTCCCAAACCTAACTACCGTGAATGGAAATACGGTATTTTTGTTATAATGCCTTAAAAATGAAATTGCGAGTTACTGAGTTTCATGATGTAAATGTGGAGGAGATAAGTTTTTGATAGTGTGTTAATTTGGTAGTTTACTTTTTTTTTGTATCCTGCACTGGGCCTGTGCTGCATATGTTTATATGATTTCCTTGAGACAGATGATAAGAGTATGAAAATCCCCTTAGTGAAGCTCTAATCTGTTTGTTTTTGAAGTTTTTTTTTTTCCTTTAACTGTGACGCTATTTATAAATCTAAATCTACATAGAGAGGTCATTGGTTGGCTGAACTTAAACCATTTTACTTAGTAAATTTAATTAAGAAAATACAGTGCAACTCATAAGCAAATGAGTTTTTCCTAGTTTTAAACCAAACCACCCTCTTGAGTGCTGATTGCCTTGCTCGACCCCTGGTGATAGAGAAACAGGCAAAATTAAAAAGGACATTAAAGCTTCATTAAATCTGAAACACATTTAGTACAGTGACATATCTGCAGGCTATTTCAGGGAAGATTACATACTCTTTGCTAAGTTTCTTAATTTATAATACCTTGACAATCTTGCAGGGAGGAAACAACTCTGACTGGATGAATCGAGTGGCGGTTGAGGGGGATGCTGAACTGGCACGCGGTCTGTCCATGGCTGTATTGCTGTGCAGTTCGCAGTCAAGGAGCAGCTTCACTGAGAAACGTGTTTCTTTTTTCACAACCCCCGAAGAACTTGTTCCTGATGCATTTTGGATTCTTCAGAGCTCATTTATACACCCCGTACTTACGGCTGGCAGAAAATGGCTCTTTCCCCAATTATTCTGCTGCCTTTGGAGCCCCTGCTGAGGCGTGTGGTGGTCAGGGAGAGGAACTGTCAGTGAGAATGGAAATGCTTAGTTTGAAGTCGTCATCGAGGCAGTGGTTGTTTTTCTGCTTAAATAAGATCTGCAGAATGATGCCCTGTGCATGTAGCTGTAATTATCTTCTTGTTCTACAGTGGGATAACTGTTACGTTCCTACAAGTCTGTAGCTATTGTAATGACTATTCTTAAGTCAGTAGTCATTGGAAAAATCAGGATTTCTTTTACTGCTGTTCATGGAAAAGTGTTTGGCATTTATAGGCTTATTTCTAGGTATGTATAGGCTAAGCAGTGCTGCTTAGGATCTCAGGCGGCTTCTTGGAAGTTAAGGATGGTCCTCCCAAAAGAAGAGAAGATGAAAAAGGGTATGTTTTAGTAGCTCCTGGTCCTTAAGATTGAGTGTAACAGAAAACGTAGGATCTTTGCTTAACTATTTAGCAGTGTATTTCAAAGCCTGCCATCAAGAGTGACTGGAGTGGCACTCTGTCCTGGGAGAAGCTGTGAAGCAGACACAAGTGATAGAAAGGATGGCGATCAAGCCTGCTTAGCTCGGGTTGGTTTGTTAGGAGGATGAATTTGCTGCAAAGAAGAGCCACTGCGCTCAGCGCTGCAGCAGAAACAGGACTGAAAGGCAGATTCACCCACAGAGTTGGGTCTTAAAGGCAAACCTGGAAGACAAAGCACGGAAGAAACCCAGAGGAGGAAGCTAGCTTAAATTGTATCACGTTGGAGAACCTGAAGAGATCTTACTTGTCTTGTCACCTTAATGTTGTTCCCTGTTCCAGTGTCTCTTGTAAGCCTGATTTCTTTTACATTCTGTAGTGTTGGTCTGACAAACCAAGCAAACATAATGACCCCCAAATGGAAGTCTGCAGGCAGACTATAATGTTCAGAGAGATGAGTGGCACAATAGAAACGTCTCAGAAAAACTGCACGTGTTACTGCTAGTAGGGATTCTTGGTCAACACCAAAGTGCTACAGCAGACCGTAATGGCTCCTCTTCAGTCATTACGCAAACTCCCACCAATGAGATACTTAGGAAAGATTGGGGTGATTTTTCAGTGATGCATGGAAATTTAGATACACAGTTCCTGTAACTCTGATGACTGGGCAGTTAAGTAAGCATTCAAAAATACTGTACAAATCAAGTAGCCCCTCTAGAACCCACTCGATATATCTGTAGATTTTCAGGACGAATACTATCTGAATATTACAAAAGCTTCTTTTAAGACTAGTCACAAAAAAAAAATTGTTTCATCTCTTTGGGTTTCTCTTGCGTGCCTCTCTTGAAGCAAACGCTTCAAGACCTACTGTGCTTTTGTGATGTCTTTCCTCTGAGGGTCTGGAAGTTGTTCACTGTATTTGCGAAGGCTCGCAGCTGGGTTGCTGGTACAATACTAGGTTTGGACGGCAGCTGGAATTGCAGAAAGGGCACCATCTCTGCTGTTTTCTGGTTGCTTCCACTCATGCTGTCAGCTTCTTCTTACTTCCTTCTCATGACCTTTTTCCTGAACTGGTGAGGCTCCAGTATGGTGACTGGTCTTTGCCCCATCAGTTCCCCACCTTGCTACAGCTGTTTATGCCTTATTGTTGCTACTTAGGATAGTTTTGTGCTGCCAGCCAGGCTGAAATTTCATCGTTGGTTAGCAGAGCTGCCTCAGCTGCAATCTGGCTAGGTCAAGTAACCACGGCGCTGAGGAGCTCAAATATCCGTGGCAATACAGGTGCCGTGAAACAGCTTTTGCCCAGCACCGACGTGTGGTTTAGCCTTTGCCGTACATGGCACGACAGGTTAGACTTTCAGCATTGATGCTGTTACTCAGCCTGTTGTGAATATACCTAGTTTATCACGCAGACAAATTAATGACAGTAGCACATCCATAACCTTTTTGGTAGACCTCCTTCTGAAGGTTGGTAAGGGGAGGATTCGTGAAGGTTAACCAGAGTGTAGAGAAGCTCATCGGACTATGGCTCTTCTGTGAACCGTGGAGGGAGGTGGGCTTATCCAGAAAGCAGGTCAGAACAGAGCTGCTCTGAATGCCCTTTTGGAGGAGTCTGTGTTAACTCTGAACACCCTTGTCCTTCACTGAGTAGTAGACAAAATAACTTGAACTAGCTGTATTTTGCTGAAATTGTTTCCAAGGTTCAGATGCCAAATGGGAGAACCTGAAGTCTTGTACAGAGAACTTATCATGGAATATTTATTAGCTATGGCAACAGTAGTATTGCTGTTGGGTCTAATACTGATACTAGCAGATACTCTAGTGATGCATCAATTGACTTCTAGAACAGTGTGGGCGACAAACCCAGTTGATACTGCGTGCAACTGCAAGTATATCTGAAGAAAAGATATTTTCTTTTTGCGGGTGCCATAATCTCTCTCCAGATCCCACTCACAGGTTCCTTGCTGGGTTTGACACTGATAAGGAAGCAAACCTCAGCTGTATAACCCAGATTCTACTCTGAGCCAGTTAAGGAAGGACTTTGGGAGTTCAGTGCACGTCTACAATACCTGTTCATTGCAGATAATTATCAGTAAAGGTCAGTGTCGTTGGCCTCGCTATTGAGGCTGAACTGGTTTAATTTAGAGAGTCCTCAGGAACTTGGGCATCAAACAGTGTTACGGAGTGGTACAGACAAAAGAGGCTGAGAAATACAGAAATACTCAGAAACATAGAACAAGGGGTAGTTGTTGTGAATGAGTCCATTCTAAATACAGCTCTTTGTGTGTTTTCAGAATTACTTTTGCTGACATTTTCCAATTTATACAATAGTAAGAGTTGAGTACTTTTCTCTCTTTAAGAAAATGTGCCCTCCATGCAAATCTATATAACTAGACAAATATTATTTCCTTTCCCAGCTTGCTCTTGGGAGGTTTCCATATCCTCAGGTAAGATTGTTCATTACTGCTGTTTGCCACTGTGACATTCATTCCTATGTATGAAGGTGCAGAGAGCAATTGTGAACATTTGAGCCACATACAAATAAATCTGTCCTGTTAAATTGAAAAGTGGTATCTTGAAGGAGTCATTTAGAAGTCTCTATTGATTTCCACCCCTCCCCTCTTTTTCCCTTCTCCAAACTCTAGATTTTCTTTCCCTGGAGAGAAGGAAAATTACGATGATGTTAATGATTGTTTTGTTTTGAGATTAAAAAATAATCCAGTATGTACAACAGTGCTTTTGAAGTGGGAAGGTGCGTCTACCCCTTTTTTATATTTTCATTGTAAACTTCAGTTTTGAATAATGGCACAATGGTCTCAGATCTTCTCAAATCAAAAATACAATGTGAATGGAATACTTAAGTGAGCTTCGGATTCTCCCTTTTAAGAGTATTTTCTTTAGATACTGGCATTTTCTAACTTCCCACTGACCTAACTCAGGTTCATTGAAGTCAGTGGTAAAACTATTTCCATCTCCAGTGGCAATGGTTAGGCCAGTTCTGAGCACTGCATTACCACGTAATATTTTACTTTGGCTGTATGCTTGAAAAAACATGAAGCTCTGAACAAAACAACCAATCCAGAAATAGGTTTCATGATTACCTTAAATCCTTATTGCAAGATGCATGTTAGAATTCATAGCAACAAACTATTCCGTAGTTCCTCAAATTATTCTTTCCTGGGAGAGGGGAAAAAGTGAAGTGTCCAGGGACTAAAATGAATTATTTGAATGTGGGGTTTATGTTTTCTTATGTTTTATGAACAGTGTTTTCTGCATCTTGGTCTATACAGATCAGAGTGCCTGGAGGCATGTCTGATTTAAAGGTGGTGTTGGTCTGTGCTCTTTAAGCATCTATTAACTTGCTATTATTATGCAAATAACTGTTGTAATACACATACTAATTTATGCATGGTTAGATTATGCAGATGCCTCACAAACATGGTTATTGAATAATAGGCTGGGACTCATTCTCTCTCCCATTTTTATAAGCTGTTTTAAGCAAATTCTCCTGACACTTTTATGGACTTGCAAAGGTTTTGCATATGTAGAAATATACTGATTTTTCAGTTTCTCGTCTCCTATGGAAAATGTTCACCGACTGAAAGCGAGAGCTGTAACTGCTTAGCAGAACATACCCTGCATATTTTATCCATATTTTAAAATGTACAATCTCCTTTGAGAAGGGATTGGGAAAGAAGCTCTTGTGTTGAAGTGTCCTCCATACATCGGCGTACCCGCTCGTGCTCGTCAAGCGTCTTGGTGTTCATTGTAGATGGTGTATTATAACACTAAATCAAAGTGATGTGGGATACAATTTAGGATAACCCTCTGTTCACAGAAGTGTTGGAGCTTGGGGAAAGAAGTTAGAGTTCATACATTATGTATGATTCTAGACCAAAATTTGTTTTCTGAATTGGGAGCAAAACATGATTGCTAGTTTAAGATCCGTTTTGCTGTTCTAATTAAAATACGGATCAGGTTTGTAAAAGAATATTTGGCAAGTCAGTAGCCCGTGAAATTGTATATACTTTTTAATGTAAAACAGTTGAGGAGGTGCAACTTTAAAATGTAGCTATTAAGTTTTTCGAGGTACTGCTTTTCATAAGGATTCTTATGTGAAGAATATGTATTTTAGACATGTACTTACCTAGCTGGTCACAAGAACCCTTAGCAACTCACTCTGATTAGGGGGCTAATTAGTCGGTTGGATTTTTTTAATGTCTAAATATCTATTTACCTTCCGACGTAAGGGCCTGATTCTGCAGTCAGCCACATGAGTAAATCCTCCTCACTTCAGTGGGCTTATTCAAACAAATGAAGCTAATCGTAGGTGCGCTTGCAGAATTTGCCCCTCAATAATTTGAAGTTACTTCTCTCTGAATGTGGAAAGTATGAATACGTGTTTGAGAACATCTGAAATTTTCTGCACGTGAATGTTTGTCTCCAGCTGTAGCTTGGGAAAAAAAAACGTTTTTTTCCTTTTTCTCTATTTTTAAGACACAGACAAATGGTGTGTGTAAATTCAGTTTAAATGAATAAGATTTATAGAGGGAATCATTGCAGTGTGGAAATTCAGGACTCCTGCAATATGCCAGTAAGACTAAAGGATGATTTTTTTTTTTCTGGCCTTTAGTAGAATATTCTAATGATAGAACTTATCACTTCTAATTTTTCACGTGTTTTATAAGTATTTATTTTGCTAACGCTTATTCATCACACGACCATCATTAATCTTACGTTCACAATAAAGTCTTACCTTGAAAGCGCTTAGGCATGCGAGCAACTACTCATGTAAGTAAAGTTGCTTATGGGTGTGTTTAGAGTTACTGTAAATTCTTTTTTTCTTGATGTGCAGCTAACTTCATAATCTGCAGCTGACTGCCAAAGGCAGCAATCTGAGCAAGGGAACAACAAATAGTAAAGAACAGGCTTTTCCCCTATAAAAACTTCTGCACAGGGAAGTCTAATCCTTAAAATGTAGCGCGTTTCTGGACGTGTTACGGTCTTCATTGGTTTGTTGTTCGTTTTGCTGGCGCGGTATCGCAACGAGCTGCGGCGCGCTGGCGGTGGAGTCAAGCTCCTGCTGGGAGTGGCAGGGTATGGCGCTCCTCGGCTCCCGCGCCGAGGCGAAGCGCTGAGGGGTACGTTCTTCCCCGATGCGTTTGCGTAACTCTTATTAAAACCGATAGGAAAGTTGCGTGCGCGCGCATGAGACCCAGGCTCTGTTGAATAAAGGTCTTTGCTATGTAAATATTTTAAAAAGGAAGGAAACCCCTTTCGCCAAACCTGGTTGCTAGTCCATAGTCCATCCAGCTTTTTAAGTATCTGGAGGAGGCACATAGGGAAAATAAGTTTCAAATTTCTTTTAAAAGTTTAGCCTTAATTTATGTGATTTTGATTTGACGTGTCTGTGC
Organism: Phaethon lepturus; assembly: GCF_000687285.1. Taxonomy (NCBI): domain Eukaryota; kingdom Metazoa; phylum Chordata; class Aves; order Phaethontiformes; family Phaethontidae; genus Phaethon; species Phaethon lepturus. The sequence continues at coordinate 54,034 of NW_010538885.1, forward strand.
AGAAAGAACTGGGGGAAAAAAAACCCCAAGCAAACAAAAAAACCAAAAGGCCGCGGCACCTCACAGTACATTAAATTTTAAGTTGGAACCCCAAAGATGTGCCGTGGCTGAACAAACGGCGCGACGTACAGTTAATCACGTAGATTCAAATGCCGCATGTCGTATAAAAACACGATGGGGGCAATGAATTGTTTAATGATAATGCAATTTGGAAGAAATGAAAAGAATTGCCCACTAAATATTCTCGGCTTGTAGTCGAACTTTATACAAAGCAGGATGTTAAAAGGACGCCGCATCCATTAGGGAAATATTCCAAAGGAGCAGGCAGTACTCAGCTGCCGAGGATTTAATCAGCTATAGGAAAGTGCAGGTTACGACGACTGTATTTAAGATACTTTTGCATTCAGGGAAATGTTTTCCTTCCTTTGCCTGCAATGCCAGGCCTCGCTTAATAAATTACATGAAAATGACCTGAAGTTTAAAAAAAAAAAAAAAAAAGAAAAAAAAAAAAAGAAACAAAACACAACAACAAAAAAAAGAAAAAGAAAAAAATCCTGTTCCCCCTTCCACACCCTCCCAGCCCACTGCTTCCCCCCCAAATCTGAGCAAATACTGCCCCTGGTATTGTAAAGCTTTGAATGTTTTCACACCCCATTAATTTATTACTTCTCTTTCCTCATCTTTAGATTCCCCCCCCCCCTTTTTTTTTTTTTAAATTCCGCCTCCCCGCTGCTACAGCGATTTTCATCTTGTTGTTAATTTTCCCTGCTCCATATGGAGCTCCAGACATTTCACCTGGAGGCTGTACTAGATTTTGCTGTAGCGATCGCACTTCCGGAGGCCAAAACTGTCATTTAAGGTTCCCGGTGCATCTGTCTACGCCAGGCTTTTCGCTGGCACCGGGAGAGTGCGAATAACAAATTGGATGCACCTGAGATTCGGATGATTAGTGTGTTTGGTGAATCTGGGCGACTTGTAAGCAGATAGCTGTAGGGGTGGGGAGGGCGAAACGGCTACCCCGCGTGAATCCGCGCTCGCGCCGCGCCGGCGGGATGCGCGGAGAAAAAGCGCGAGCGTCCCGGCAGCCGGAACGCGGAGAGTAACGAATATTTCATCCTGCCTTGTCATTGATTAGAAAAGAGCCTTTAATTTCATTTCACCCCATGTTGTGATTAATTTGCATTCTTTGTCAGAAGTTAATGGAGTTTTTTATGGTTCGCTCTGAAATCCTTGAAGACATCAGAGTTGATCTGATGTTTATACAACCGCCAGCGGAATTTTTTCGTTTGATTGATGGAGAGCTTGATGTTATTCCAAACGGCTTTTTAAGCTGTTTTTAAGAATTATTTGAATAAAATGCAAGCAAGATATTGTTATAACGATCAAGATTATCTGTTAAAAATCTGTTTCAAATAAAGAACATGATAAGTGGGGAAAAAAGATCAAAAAGACATGAGAAATGATGAATACAGAAGATTAGATTTGTTAAAATGGATAATCCAAGGATTCAAATAAGTTATTTCAAAATGTAGCAAAAGCAAGAGAGACATTAAATTAAGGGTTCTTTTTCAATATAAAGAGTTTATTTTTGCAGCACGATAAATAACGGGAAGGAATTAATAAAGAATTTACTTATAGTTAGATTCCCCCCCCGCCTTTTTTTTTTTTTTTTTTTATTTAATTCTCCCGGCTTTTTCACCATCATTTTACCAGCAATGCGAGCGCAGAGCACTGGTGTCTCTAACTCGGAGAGACAAGACTGTCAGGCCTGTTAGTTCAACGAAATGATGACATATTACTCGTCTCAAGGAAGACGCATCCTTAAATCCCACTGCAAAGAAAACATAAGTGGATAACAGGAAATTTTACAGCCCGGGAAAGCGTTCGCTACAGACTTGCATTGGTTTGCTTTGTAAGAAAATATGCAGGAGGAAAAAAAAATCCTCAGTGAAAGAAAACTGCTTTTTGCCCCTCCTGTGAGGGAAAGGTTTGTACTCTCAGCAAACCCCAGCTTACGGAAAGCGTCGGAGAGACGACGCAGAATATTTCTGCGTATGCTGGGCCGGATCCTCAGCCGGAGCAAATCACTTCTGCTCCAGGGAGAGCAGGGGACGATGCAGACTTACACCAGCTTTGGGACACGGCTCTGTTCTCAGCAAGCAAATGTGTTTTGGGGTTTTTTGTTTTATTTCTGGTACCAAAGCTGGGGGTTTTTTTTGCAAGATTTTGTTTTTGTCCTTCGATCAGCAAATTCTACCCTTGCTGTGATTTCTGCAAGTAAGATTTAATTGTAGGTCAAAAAGCTACGGTGCAAGCGCTTCCATTTAAAACAGATTAATTTATTTGCTGTATCTTAGTTTGCTAAATAATTGCATGGTTTTAAATGAAGTTGCTGCTTTCTGATCCTCGTATTAACACGGTCTAAGATTTTTTTTGTTGTATGTAATCCATACTATTGACCAAATTTGGCCTGGTTTCATTTAAATGTAAGCAGGTTGTCAAGGAAAAAAATATTTAGTTTAACTTGGCATGGAAAGTAGCCATTTTACTGCTGTTTTTTCAATTGACAGAAACATCCTTTAAGCATTCATTTATTTTGTGAGAATAAATTGAGGGTTGGTTACAGCATGTTTCCCAGTAAGAAAGAAATGTTTTTCTTCCACATCTATCATTATATCTAACCATTTAAAAGACATTAAACACTGTTCAAATGCTAATGCCAAAACAGTGAATTAAATTATTGTATAATATCTTAAATATGGTAGATTTGTGCAAATATTTTTGCTTTTATAATATATTCCAGAAATCACTGACAATATTTTAAGTCATCTGCTATTATTTTAAACTCTTACCAATTTCTTAACATAGATTTCACTACATATGTCGTTCATGAAATAATATATTTCGGCTACATTTTGCTTTATTTTTTTTCTCCTTAGCCAGAAATCAGATTGAACTTAAATTTTATTTGTCTATTAGCAACTTGGTGTAGAATTTTAATTTAGTTTTAGTTTTTCCAGAGGTGTTTTCTTTCTTGAAAATGGAGAGACTTTAACAAAAAACAAACAAACAAAAAAATCTGTTAGGAATCCGAAGTATGAAGACTTTTTATTTTGATCTTCCTGTCTGTTTGGGTTTTTTTTTTTTTTATGTAAAATTGATGTTTGAATAATATGGTCAAGCTTGGAAATGTAAGTAACTAGTAAATCCTGATTTTATCATATGTTTTTCTATGTTTTTTCTTAATATGTCTTAAGAGTGGATTATTAGCTTTCGATCTTGAAAGACTGATGTATATTTTTTTGCTTTCTAACCCTAACAGTTACAGGCAGTCTGAGGGACCGGGGTTTAGGCTGTGTTTTGTGGCCGGCGCTCCGGGACACGTTCTGCGCCTCTTCCCCTGCCTCGTGCAGAACCTCGTAGCCGGCCGCAGTGACATCAGCTTCAAACCTCTGAAAAGTTCAGTCAGCCGCAGTGGGAAAATTAACTGCTTACACCCATAACCACCCACGGGCGCATCTTTGCGCCAGGATGTAAGTCTGTGTTTTCCAGTTAGTGATGGCGTTGTCACCCTTCACAGTTCCTACTGAATAAGAAGATGGCTTCGTGCAACGAGCCCTTCGCTGCTCCGTGCACTTGTTATCCTGCCTTCGCAGCACAGGACTGACCGTCCTGAGACCTTTTTGACTGCAGAAGTTGAGCGAGATCCGGAAATGAAATGGTGTTTGTTGCCGTGAGAGTTACTTATGGGGCGGGGGGGAACCAACCAGGAGAAGATACTGAAATCTCTTCAGAGAGATTTTTGCAAATACAGAAGGGTCTCCTGCATGAGTTGGTGCTTCTGTGGAATGGGAGATGTTCCTGTAGCGCTCGGAAGGAAGCATCCCTCCCAGTTGCAGTTCCCGCAAGGGGATGCCGTTGAACAAATTGCGTGAATGAAAACCTGGGAGATGAGCTCTCCTTGGGAAGACAGCTAGCAGTAGGTGGATTGGTTCGTGTGGTTGGCTGCTTTAGGTGGCCATTTGCTGACCATCAGCAAATGTTGGATTTACTGAAGATGTATATCTCTTCTGCACTCTGAACAGGTCTCTTTGCTGGGATGAGGAGGAGGCGTGGTTCCTCCCAGGTCACCCAGGAACCGGAGGTGAACGGAGGCAAGGGTGCACCAGATGCCTGCCTCCACTTTGCCCATTTCCTTACCACGGGTGCAACTGTCAGAGCTCAGAAAGGAATTGTGGCTTTCAGCCTGTTTGAGGAGCAAAAGTAACTGCTCCTCACGGGTCTGTGAGGTTGTAAGGCACTTCTGGAGATGCACGTAGCAGTCCCAACGTTTGCTCTTCCTACGTTCATGGACACTAATGCAGGGGTTTCCACCAGAGGCTGAGGGCTGTAGGAGCACACACGACCTCCTCCTCCTCCTCCTCTGTTGGGTGATGGGCGCTCAATGGAGTGAGGAGCCCCAAAGGCCAGAGTGAATGATTTCAAGGTCTAGGCAAATGTTTCCCTTCCACAGCAGCTGTTCTTCTGCCAGCCCAGTGGTTTAATTCACAAGGGAGTGCTACTCTACCTGTGGTGTGCAGTCAAATGACATCGGAGAGGGTGCATAGCATCGTACCTTTTTTGTTGTCCAAACATGCTCAGCACCTCAGTTTAGTTAGAAAACCCCGCTCATATACCTAAGTTTTTGCTACTTTGGGTTATTTCCTTTCAGATGTCCCTAGATTTGTATCACGTGTAGGAATCACAATTGATTTTGCAGCTCGTTGGAGAAAGCTCGGGATTTTTCTGGATGGCTTCCAGCGATAGGTTGTAACCATTGACATTTTTACTTGTTTCTTTTCAAGCTGGAAGGGACTTGCAGCGGTGTGCTTATGAGAAGGGACAGTCCTGATGGGTGTTCATCTGTGCTCTTCAACGCTTCTGGTATTGGAGGCTCTTGTTTCTTTGGGTGACTTGTTCCTCTGGCTTTCCTCGCTGCAGGGTATAGTGGTAGTTGTGTGTAATGGATGTGGAGAAGAGATGCGGGAGCATTGGTGGTTGTGTCATCCTTGCTCTATCTTTAGACTAAAGACCCCAGTTCTTTCAGCCTCTTCTTTCCAGGTTTCTGGCTGTTCTGTGGTTTCTCTTTGAACTTTCTCCAGCTGGCCCACAGCTCTCTGGGGGTGCATGGGCTTAGACACAGCACCCCGGTGCTGCACCGAGACCGGAGAGCCTTGTGTGTCTTTGGGCTGTGCTACTCCCTGGACATCCCACTATGGTGTTTGTCCTTTTGGGTTTGGGGAGCTTTTTTTTTGGTAGCATCATGACATTATTCCTGCTCAGTCGTGATCAGTTTTCCTCTTCCGTGGTGTCCTCTAGGTTCTCCTGGTATTCTTCTCTATTACCACGGTGGTTATTTCGCTAAACTTGATAAGCGTGGGTGACATTAAGCAAGAACTGGTTAGAACTAAACCCCTATTCGGTTTCTGGCTGACAACCCTTTGTTCTCCTTACTGCACTTTTTGTGATGCTTAAAACAAGGACTTAAACAGCGGTTGGCCGAATTTCCTGTCTTTCCTAAGACTTGCTTGTCCCGCATTCCTACTGATGGAGGAATGTGTTACCATTAGCATCCTGGTCCTACTCCCGTGTAGTAGTTATTGTTGGCTTCTTACGCTCCCCCCGTGATTTCAACAGCGTGTAGTTTTTCATGCCCGCTTTGTTGAATTGTGTTACTAAACTCTGGTAAACAGATTTCTGTGAGAAGTGGCTGCAGTTCAATGGTGGATGAAATAATCTCTTTATATAAATTTGTTCGTAGACCTCTGGGAAAACCAGCGTAATATAATTGTAAGAATATATTTAATATTAAGGTTGTTGTGAATTGTCTTTTTTTTGTTTTGAAATTATTTTTATCCTTTTTTTTTGTCATCTGTTTTGTGACAGTGATGGAAGTTTGCCATTTGCAAAATCCACAGATTCGGATTGGGGGAAATGTTCAAAATATCGGGAACAAATTAGGGCAGGTCAGTCTTACTGGCTGTGGTGCTCTCACTTCTTTCAGAAGTGTAACCGTTCAGTTTTGGAAGATTTTGTAAAATATGTCTGAAGATCATGCTTTCATTCTGGAGGAAGACTAAAACCCGTGATGGTGAAGACCCCGTGGAAGTGCAGTACGCTTGCATATTTCTTTTCCATTCGTATCAGGGCAGAGACAAAGCAAATGTACTTGGTAATTTGTCAATAAGAGACAAGGTTTGTAGTTTCTCTTGTTCAATAAAACTTAACCCTCATTCATAAAGATCAAAAATACGCTGTATGTACTTTTAAAATCCACAGTTCCCTGGATTAGAAAAATAAATGTTCTACTGTGAAGCCTCCCATAAAAATCAAAAGTGTATGATTTGTTGGTATATGTATTTTTCTGTTTAAAAAAAAATCACCCGCTTGAAAAGCAGTATATATGTAAAGAGAAAATTTGTTAACTGATATGGGAAGATCTAACCCTGGGTCACCTGCAAATCTCTCAAACAAGAGCTCCAGGGCAAGTCCTAATTCCAGAGAGTAAAAGCGAAAATTAAAGCTATAGCTAGTGACTCCTCTAAGTTACCCGGGGTGGATTCATTTGAGTTTCATTGATTGTGCTTGTGAATATAATGTGAAAGGGATGGTAGAGGTCTTCTCAGCCACTTCCCGTCCAAAGTTATCTCCATGGAGACAGAAATATAACCTGATGGTCTGTCAAAAGTTGCTTTTCATAACCAGAGGCATCCATTAAATAGTAGATGAAGCAGAAGGCAAACTTTTGCATTTTTAACCAACCTAAAAAAAAAAAGCCATTTGGAGAATGTGCTTCATGGAGTAGTTTATCCAGATACCACTGATCTCTGATGACCTGAGAAAGAGGCTGTTAATGTGATAGATTTAGTTTATAATTTGAAGAAGCAGGGAAAATGATAAATATCACATGCAGTAAGTCAAACCCCAGCAGATACAGCGCAGAGTCAAAACCGTCCAATAGCTGATCTAATTCTGCAAATTCACACAATTTTGATTGCACGTGAAAAGCTTACAAAACCTTCCGACCGGCTGGGTTTTCCAGCGCTGAGCGGGTCAGGGGCTTACCTGCGTTCTTGCGGCGCGGCCGAGGGAGCGCGTCGGTGGTTGTTTCCAAGGTGGGAATGGTGTTTCGACGAGCGCGTCGAAGTGTTCCTCGATACTCTTAAAATGCGCACCGCCCCGTTTTTGTCTTGCTTTCAAGCAGCGTTTTCAGTCGTGTCGCTGTTGCCCTTTCCCTATTCGAAATCCTTCGTGGAAGGTGCAAAACCACGACAGTGCCGGGCTGCTCCCTGATCCCCGAGTGCTCTGAGCGTCGCGCGCGACGCCCCAAACGCTCGAGCTCTTGAGCTCTGGGATCCCTCGAGACGAACCTGCCTCCTAAACTTCTTATCTCCCAGTAGTGCACGAAAACCAGACGGTTAGGGGAGGGAAAAAAAGGAGCGTGGGTGAACAGGAAGATAAAACATTTTATGCTGAGTACTTTAAAAACTGTTCTAATGTGCTATAAAACTGGATGCTGCGCTTTTTCATGAACTGTGCGCAAAAGGAGAAGCGCTGGCTGTAAAGTTGTCGTTAGTTAGGTTTGGTTTATAGTTGCAGAGGCTGCCCAATAACGTGATCTTGGAAAAGGTAAACAACATAGTTTTAACAGTGAAAAATATGCCTAATATAAATACAGCTCAGTTCATTGCTGTTCAGAACTTGAAAAATACGACTGTAACGTTGCATTTTCTAGCGGAGTTAACAGAGGAGCACAGTGCAGCCTTACAAGCAATATATCTGAGACAGAGAAAATAGGTAATACATCTAACTGGCGAGTCTCTGTGGCATTCGCATAGAGGAAGGCACAGTAGCTTTATTTAATTGAGAAAATGAATCAATTACAATGATGTTGCATCATCAAATGCAAGGGAAATAGCAGCTATGTCATTACATCGGGTAACGGCGTTAAAAAGTAATTGAGTGTCTTAAGCATTTTGAATCAATTCCAGGTACTGGCACAGCTACCTTAATGCAAAATTTATGAAGATGATCTCAAAATAATATGTCGCCATCAAAATTGTGTAATAAAACCCAGTAACGATGCGTGTGTGAGTGAGCACGCGTCTCTCCCTCGCGCAGAAGCTCGGCCTGCTGCTCCGGCGGAGAGTTGCAATATCACAGAAAGAATTCTGTAATACATCGATTTGCGTTGCTTTATTTTTCATTAGAAGCACGGAGCGCTTTTATTAGAAATAATATTTTAAATCTTGTTCTGAAATTGGATGTAATCGTATCTGTGTTGAGGCTACTATGTATGATGCCACCTCGACTCCTTTTCATGATAAGACCTGTTTTCCCGGTAAGGAAAATGTGACTGATGCTCTGTTTGGATGAAAAACTGAATCGCCTGTTCACGTGCGCTAACCTAAAGGAGCTGCGAAGCATCCCTACTGAATAAGCCGAGACTCGTTTGCCATTTAGCATCTGGAAGTGAAGTATGAAAAAAGTCTTTTTACATCCACAGCGTATTTTGCTTATTAGCAATAACGCAAAACAGCACATGTGTTCCGTCGAGTTGTCATAGATTGACATTGACCGTTAAAAAATACAATGGGCTACTTCTCTCTGTTTATTATTTTCTTTTCTTCCTTGGAAAAAAATTTGAGTTGTACGCAGAAACCTTATGTGCGTATTTGTGCGCTACTAATACAATAACGAAAGACTTCACCTATAGCATAATACCAGCTATTTCCTTGGTGCTAGTTTTCAACCTCCTCTATATTACACTTTACTACCTGTAAAGTATTACTAGAGGATCCTGCCTCTGGCTGGGTGGTGGGGGAGACGCTTCCAAAGCTGATGGCAGCCCTGCGACATTCATCATCGTGGCACTATACAGCAGAGAATAGGAAACGTAAGGGGCGAGCCAAATAAACTGGGCTAGAACAGAAGACAACATTTTCACTAAGGATGACGGCATTCTCTTTGCATCGTGGTTATGTTGGGTTGCAAGCAACTTTGTGTCCGTTTACGAAAAATACGTCGCTCGTTACCCACACCCATTAGAAATAGTACGCATATACAGATTTTCAGAATCCCGGCATCCCTAAATTCAGCCAGATGTTTTGCATCGTGTACCCGCTCTGTGGTTTGTATTTCATTGTTTGTATTGTAATTCCGCCCCTGTTTCTTTTTGTAATCAAAAGGTGCTTTGCCAATATGGGCCAGGATATTTCGTAGCTCTCTGTAAGCAATCGAATGGTCTGTTACCACGAGCTACTAATTAATTTCCCGACCAAGCTGGTGGTAAGAAATTTCAGGAGGGCTCAGAGACGGCTGCTGACAAGTCTTCCCTTTGCCGTTTAAACCACTACAAAGTTCATCCAACTTTCCAGCCTCGCAGATGGCGATGCTCTACTTATAGTCAAAGTAAAACTGGGTTGCAATAGATAAGAAACTTGGGTAAAAGTGCGGTATTAAAGGCTTTCCTGAGCAGCGGCAGATACTTCAACCACATAATTAAAGTTTTCATCACAAAAAAGGGATTGTGAGCAGAGTCTGGCAGTAATCCAAAATTCTAATTTCTGACTATGATTTAATTTCAATTTTAAATAAATCGGTTTTTAATTTAAAAAGAGTGAGCTTCATAACATTAGCAATGATTGCAACATTAAGCCCAGTGTTCACAATCTAGCAATATAAAACATTATTTATATCTGAATCGTAAACAGCCTTTTGAAATGGATTATGGTTTTTCTTCCTATTCTAATACAACCTGGAGGGTACTAAAAAGTGTTGTGTGAAATTAACATTCTGCTGACTTTCGCCTATAAATGAGAAGCGAGCTATTAACATTTGTGTATTTTCATTATGTAAATTGTGTTAACACATGCCCACAAATTGCCACCAGCGATGCAATAATTTTCTCTCAGTGATCATAATGTGTCCAAGTGAGTCATTTTGATTATGACATGCTAATTACATATTGCCTTTTTTCAGATTCAGAAAAACCAGGGATCTTTAATGGTAAGCTTTATGAGTTCAGAAAAAAATTCACTTTTCTTTTTCCTGATGGCTGCTTCCTCTGCATGCTTGAATGCCTTGTTTTAAACTTAGCAAATTGCATTTTGAGGAAAATGCAAACCTTTAACTGCCTGTATTAGATTAGGTACCATTAGAAATAATAGAACATCCTGAGCATCAATGTTTTTATAAGAGTTTGCTGCTGTTGATTAATCTTGCTATATTTTATTGCATTAATGATTTTTTCTTTCCACTCCACTGTAAAGATATTGCATATAGGCTAATACTTTTTCCCTCTCTTCTTTCCATTGCAGCCTCTCCAGTTATTGCAGTGCATTGTTGATGAGGTGAGTCGTCGTCTTATGTGCTTTCACTCCTAAAGTCATTCCTAATGGAGTGGAAAGCTTATATTTTGTTTCCTAATGAAGCACAATGCCCAACATCCTCAGAGCACAAGTTGCCTTGTGCAGCTTGGAGCTGTCGAACATGAACTGGCCTCGTCCCACTTTATGCTGTTTTTCTACTCTTAATATCGAGTCTCTGAAAGACTCGATCGTCTCAAAGGCTAGTCCTTTTAGCTGCTTAGGCCCTAAAGCCTCAACCTCGCCATGCGAGTTGATCCCCTGCGTTTTCTGGATGAATTGGAACAGAGACGTTCAAGCGGCGACACGCTTTATAGCGGGCGTATTTAATGCAGTTTAGATGGGCAAAAGGGTGTCTTGACAAGGAGAGGAAACCAAAGTGTAAGCAGGAAAGCATCTGAAAGTCATCTAATTGTTTTTTCTATTTGATCAGAAGACAAAAAATGAAAAGCCGAGCTCTGGGAGATCCAGGTGTGAACAGTAGACTGAATTTCAGTGGCTAACGTCACGTTTCTCGATTGGAACACTTCTTTGCAGCTCCAGTTTCCCAAACTGAGGTGTAAGCAAGGGGTCCCAATCTTGGCAGTAAGGCGATAGCCGAGGGCAGAGTGCTGTCAATTTTGCTTTGTTTTTAATGTTTAATATGATCACGATGATGATGATAATTAGAAAGTTTGAACGAGAGAAAAAAGCCATAACTTTTTAAAGACTTGCATCAGCCTCTAATAGAACGTCGTTGATGGCTCGTCAGGTTGGGGTCGCTGGGTGTTGACGTGTCCGTTTAGACTGTTCCACCACTTCCAACCTGTCCCATGGAACATGTCTGTTTAGCTTGATGTAAGCTCACAGCCAGTGCGATGCCCAAAGTACTCTGTCTCGGTTGTACCTCCATCTGTAACTGCTACTTGTATGAACCCACCACTCTTACCTGCGGTGAACACTTTTGTCCTTTTATTAGAGACTGATTTAGTGGCTTAGCTGAACTTCTTTTTAAAAGTGACATTTGGCCCTTGAGGGATGCAGTTAAATTAAAATGAACAATTACCCGTTGCGTGAAGGAAAGAAGTTCTCCTCTTTTACCTGGCTCTTTACGGTGTTCTGGTTCTTTGGGAGGGTTTTGGGCAATCCTGTTTATTCCATCTTTTTTGTCCATTGTTATTCCTGAGGCATGGAAATTCCAAAGCACCAGTGCTATATATACGATCAGCAAAAGGCCATTTCTACCCTAAAGAAGGTCGGTTAGAGATGCCCGTATTTTTACCTGTGTTTTGCTACTGATAGCCAAATTACTTCTAAATGGGCTGGTACTAGTGCCTAAATCTAAGATCAATATTCTAAAACGCAGCCCTAGAGAGCTGCAGATTATTAGTATTATTAGACCTTCTTACTGCTTTCCCGTCTTTTCCTGAAGATTAGAATTGCTCCAGTCTTCTCACAAAAACTTTAACCAACGAACTTTGTGCCACTGTAAACATCTGAGTGCTGAGCTAGCTTTGGTATTTACTTTTTTTAACTTATTTTGTGTTCCACAGTATGCCACGGAGCCATCATTCTCCTGAGGTGGTGGTTCTCGGTGCACTGTGGGCACGTAAAGACTTCAGGTTACAGAGCATAGCTCAGCTGAAGGTTCTCTACGTGCAGCTCGTGGTGTTCTGCGACACACTCGATGTCTAAATGGAAGTTGCGTGTCATAACGTTCAGAGCCTGAGGGGAAGGGGAGAATGGATTGGCTCTATAGTGCTATTTGCTCGGTGCGTGTGTATTGTTAGGGGGTCATTTAATAAGATATATAGCGTTTAGAGAGTGGCTGCCATACCTGGAAGTGCAAATTCTTGGCATGACGGTGTCTTGGAGAACATTTGTTTTAAGGGGTTTTCTGTTCTAGCTCATGGGTAGCGTTGACTTTAACAGATCCTCCTGCCGCCCCCAGCCCTGTTCTGCGTACAAAGACCTAAAGCAAAATGTGTTTAACTTGTGACTTTTTTTTTCCTCCTCACTTTGTCTGCTGTAAGATGGGCCTCCTGGGGAATAAAAGAGGGACCTGCTTGTTTGGCTGATACGCGCTTTTCCTTCTACGCAAGGACCTTTTGAGAGAGAAAGTCTCTTTACTGTCTGGTACTGTACAGCTGCTGTTACTACCATGAGTATTAAGGATTAGAAAAGCTTAGTGTTGTAAGACTGATTGTTTTGGGTCAAATTTTCCCCTTGGCTGTAAGGAGGTCCTAAAACTCACAGGAGGTAGGAGCAGAGCCCCTCTCCTGCAGCTGAGCCGCACAACCCATCCCCACAGGAGCCCCCAGATGCTGGTGCAGAATTCCCCACCTACCTTAATGACGATCAGAACAGCAAGGAGTGACGATCTGTAGCTCGCCTCTTCTTCCAAACAGCGCACAGCAGCGCTGCCGTTACGGCACGGCTTCTGGATGAGCCGAAGCGTCATAGGCTGTGGGATCTGCAAGGGTGGGGATCGAGCTGCCTCAAGGATCTTCGGTCCCCGGGTAGCTTCATGCCGTAGTAATAATTTCCTGAAGTTGTTGCCATTGGAAACTCTGGGTCTTTTTTCCTCAAGTCCCTTAATACGTCTTTTTGTGTGACAGAGAATGGTTTGGGCTCCTGGCTCCTGAAGTTGTGATTAAAGAGCTCTGTGGAAGAGAGCGTTTCTTGAAACTGGGTCTTTGCTGGCAGCGTGCTTACCCCGGTCTTTCCCCCCAGAGCTGGGTGAAAACTCCAAAGCCTGATACGGGAGAGCCGAGAAGTTCTTTAAAATTACGAAATGGAGGCCCTGACTCTTCATTAGATTGGTAGTCACTGGGTTTTGTAGAACTGTTTCACGTTCCACCAAAACACAGCAGAAATCCAAAAGTTGATGTTCTGTTGATTCCTAATCATTAATTCATCGGATTTATTGATGACTGAACTAGTCAAGAGGTTGCTTCTGTATTGCCTAGGTATCCTGGACTTTTCTCAAACTCTGTGAGGTGGCACACTATGGAATAAAAATTGTCCATGGGAGTTTGTAGATGTTCTCCAGTAGTGAGATTTTTGGAGCTGTCTTTAAACTCTTGGTGAAATATATGAGACAGAGCAGGTCACTCTGGCAGTTTTAAAAGTCTGTTTGTTCATTTTCTAGGGCTTAAATTTACTTGCCGAAACGCTGCAGAATGAATAAGTCATTTGAGAAGCAGGATAATTTAACAAAAAAATATCAGGCACGGTGGTTCTTCTCAAATCACAGTAATCTATGCCTGACAATCTTTTTTTTTTTTTTTTTTGTTAAATTATGTTATTGGGCTTTTAATGGCATTGGTTCTGGGGTTATTTTTTTAATGGCAAAATTAGCGAGCAGCATTGTGTGAGCAGGACACATGCCTGCCAGGACCTTTATTTTGTAACATGTGGTAACTTATAATGAAATCTGATCCAGCTACAAATAAGACATGCTCATTTAAGCAACAGCCCTAATCGTAGCAGCATCTCCCACCGTGGTAAGACTCCTGGTCCAAAGATGAGGCTAGACAAGTTGTTGATGTCGTTCATCCTGCAACACCGCCAGCAATAAAGGCAGTCGGCTGTTATTTGGGAGCTGAGAGTAATTTAATATTCCAGTATTCAACGTAGTTTGTCTCCAGCTCACCAAAATGTTATATGGAAAGCACTGAGCAGTGCAGATGAATCCCTATTGGGAAGGACATGCATCGCTTGCTGTGTGTGCAGTCTTTCCAGAAACACTCCAACATGAAGGAGAATGGTGTCCTGCTGGAAGCAGGAGCCGTCGCCTGGCTTGGAAGATGTCCTAGATGTGGCCCCACGTTTTGTGATCGTGCAGCCAAAGAATTAGCAATGCAATCTACTCAGCAACAGGATTGTGCATTTAAAAAAAAAAAAAAAAAGTTTTTGTCATCAGAATCTATTCCAGGTGATAATTCAGAAATACAAACAACAGAGCCCCAGAATAATACCATTAATGTTGCAGACCCCAGAAACGATGCATTCGAGAAATGCAGGCCACCCAATAGTGGGTTGACTCTGAAACCTACTTAGTCAAACCACTTAGTGGGTTGACTCTGAAACCTAAAGATTGCCAGTAAAATCAGTGTGCTTTTTACCCTTTATTGCTGCTCGCAGTCTCAGAATGCCTCCCACGATTGGTTGTGTTTTTTTTTTTATCTGAACAAAAAAATCTTAACTGTTCCCTGTTCAGCCTCCAAATCTCCAGCAGCCTCCCAAACAACCTACATGGTCCAGTTAAGTGTTCTCTGTGCTGATGTCTGCAAGAGTCACTCACCAAATCAAATTCCGTTTCCAACCAGAGATTATGAGAATCATAGCCTTGATTATAATTGTGCATTTTCCTTTTAATGCATTAGAAAATTCTCAGTTTAAAAGGTAAGTAAAGGTGCTCTAAATGTTCTGTTTGGTGAGCAGCGGGTTACTGGGCTCTGCAGCTCTGCAGCAAAATGTGGGGTTAGGTTTTCAGGAAAATCAGAGCTCTGATCGCAGCTTATTTTTGCATTCCTTGCCGTTGGTTGAGAAGTGGCATTGTTTTCAAGATTCTTCCAACCTGTAGTTACTTGTTGCCGAGTTATCTCGGTGTCAAAATATATTGTGTAGGACGTTACATTTAGTTACTTCCTCGGCTGTATTCCAGATGCAGTATTTCTAAAACCTTCTAAAAATGTCACTTTTCCTGATTGCTAGTCAGATCAGCATTTAGTAAAACACCCAGCTGATTGCAGCTTGTAGATGACGATCCCAAAAGGCCAAACCCGACAGCTCTCAGTTTTTCAGCGCGTCAGCTTCCCATCCTTTTGATCCTGTGGCTCTTGGCTTTGGAGGTACCTGCTCTGCATCCGGAGGAGGTTGGGTAGAACCTTGCGCTGTGGAATGCGTCCAGTAGACAGTCCTCCAGACTTAAGCAACTCCTTTAAATTTTCCTTAAGCTCTCCAGGGCTCTTTTGTTTGACCTTTATTTAGTTGGAGTATCCCTTCTAGGAAAGCAATTATTGCCAGCCCCTTGGGTGGTTGCTGTAAACCGGGTTTTGCTGTACTGGAGCAGTTGTGGTCACAAGCTCTGTAGTTAAGCATCAGCTCTGGTTTCTAACCCTTTCTTCTTCATAACCTGAAGTAAATTAATTTTGGTTTCAAAGTTTCCATAGCTTGTCTCGGTGTAATAGTGACTTAGGGGTTGGGTTTGGGTTTTTTTAAACTGTATTGAATTAGGGAGAAAAAGAACTCAATTATTGTCTGTCAGATTTAGTTAAATTACTGTATTGTTCCATGTTCATAAGAAGCTTGAGGAGTGAAGACTTCTGAGAGCAAATCTGATTTTTACAAATAGGAGGCAGCACTGAAAAACCTGCCTATTTTGACGAGTGGGGCAAAAAATTTGAAAGAAAAATTAATTAGTCGTACTCATGAATCCTTACTCTGATAGCTTCATGAGTAAGTAGTGAGAAGCTTTCCGTGAGTTTCTTGAGCATTTCTGTTAAGTGCCCCCACAGAGATACTCGGTCTCACAAGACTGCAGTTTAATCTAGCTCAAGGACTTTACAAACTCCACAAATCAAAGACCTCTTTTTTTTTTTTTTTCCTTTTTAAATTAGTACTCTAGAAACATTTAGCAGCATCGGTTAGTGCTAATGCAGTGTTAATGCTGAGCTCTGAAGCATTTCAGTGACAATAAAGTTTGAAATTTTCCCATGGAAAACAATAACTTGGACTTAATACGTGTATCCTATATAGTTGTTTCTATTCCCTTCTTTTTTCACCTTGTTAAATATATCCCTCTATTTATCGCTACGGCATAGCCTTAAAAATTCACGGGATGTTCAGCTTAATCAAATAACACAATGAAGACCGTTGCTTTGCGAGTGCTGAATTTCTTAACCTTCTGCATCAGTGCTGCATTTTGCTATTTCTATAAATGAAGTAGAAAACTCCAAAGGCTCAGAATTAAAGAAAACTTTATTTTTTCATTGGGAATTTCTTTAGAGTCTCATGTATTGATTTAAATGTATGAACAGCTATATTTAACCCTGAAAATTTCTGGAGCTTTGAAGATTTCTATGCAAGAAAAGCTGGTGTTGGGATATACACACGTGCGTGTGCATGTGTACACAAACCCACCATAATTTGTCCTGTGGATAAGTTGTTTTAGGGTATACTTTTATTGAGACAGAAACTGTGACCTTACTAGTGTATGAGATTCAGAGACTTATATAGGAACAAGGTAAAACCACAGGTAGGAATTGCTGAATAATTACTTTTAGACCAACCTGAGCAAGAACCTTCCCAAGAGGGCAAGCTCATTTAATGGTTCCTAAAACTCAATCTTGTGGATGTCAATGGTCATGCTTGATTATTTGCAGCAGTGTTTTATGAAAAAGCAATAAAAATGCATTGGGAGTGTACAGAGGAAAAAGGGAACAATAAATGGTTTTAGTTTTTCAATTGAGTCCCTTCGGTGCGAACAGGTAGAGGCTACGTTTCATGCTGCTGTGCCTTAGCTATTTGAAATGTGCGTGTGTGTGTGTATCTACCCAAAACGCTGCTGTGCTCTGCTAGCTTATGATCGACAAGAGACCAGCAATGAGAGGAAAAAATTCTTATGTTTGTTTTAGAGAGAAAGCAATTACAGTTACGGTTAAAGGATTAACCTGTTTTTCCAGCTACCTGTACGCTTATCTGCGAGGCCCTTTAGAGAGCCACACTAACAAGTACAAAGCTTGGCAAGAGGTAGAAAATGTCATGTCGTACACGCTAGATTATTCTTAATGTTAATTATACTCTTCCGCTCCTTTCCGTCCCTCTTCTGGGCTCTGCAAAATATCCCACAGTAGCAAATGCTGCAGAAGTGACAACCGAATAGCCCCAAGTATCTACTGACATATTTAACCAGAAACATCTCCACGCCTTCGGTACGAGTGGAGGGTGCGCAGGCAACACCTCTTGATGTTTTCAAGAACTTGGGGAGCAGGTAGCGCTGCTGAGAGGGTAGCCGGTTCTCACGTGATTTGAGGTGTTAAAGGTAGGCTGAGTGTTTTGGTGGATAAAACGCTGGCCTTTCGACCTTGGTTCCTGTCCAGCCAGAGATCTGGAAATAAATGAGTTTACTGCTGACACTCCAATCCCAGCAGACAAAACTTCACACCAAAATGCCCCCACGTACAATTTGTCACATCTGGCATCTGCTACTAAGAAAAGAGCGAGAAGCGACCTGGCGCAGAGATGTAATCATCTTTCACCTTCCTGCTGGGGGTGGGAGTGGAACGGGGACAATCCAGAAGGGCTTTCAAGTCGGGGCCCCTGAGCCACCTCCAGACATCACTGTCTTCTGCAAACTTGTTACTTGTAGGAGATCACCTGCCGTTAGGTTTGTGTGCAAGGCTTTTGAAGTAGATTGGCTAGAAAGTCAGAAATGCATTTTTTTTCTTTTTGTTGCTTTAGGAATGCTGTGAACGAAAGCTGTCCTTGTAGGAGTAAATCTAAACGCGTACAATATTGTAATTTGCTGCTCTCGTTGAAACAGCTCGGTACCTGCAGTGCATTTATTACATGTAATTGCACCTGGCAGCATTTCTGGTGCATCTAAAACTGAAGTTTGTCTAAAAAAAAAAAGAAAAAAAATCACTATTTGGCCACAAAGTAGAATGCAGCTACTATATAAAAATATGCGTAACTTTTGAAAGCTTTAGTAAAAGAGAAGCTGGAGCGCATAAAAATTCTTTAATCCTAGAGATTTTTTAGGCTGAAGTGATAAGCCAAAAATGCTTTGTAAAGCACACGCACTATTTATTAAATACTGCCATTTCAGCGTCAGTGGGCGAGTTGCAGAATAGGAGTATGTGCCCAGAGGAGATGGTAATTTCAAAGCCAGGGTGTGCTGGCGAAACCCAGAGGAGAGAGGAACTGAAGTTTGGTTTGCTCGGCTCCGCTAACTTCCCTCTTGTGGCCACAGAGCCATAGGACCATGGCATTTCCTTCTGCACAAGCGTTCACACTGAGGAGAGAGTATTGCAAACTAGCAGGAGCTGTGGGGAATGGGAAAATTTAACCCTTCACAGAGAGGGAGTTAGCAGATGAGAAGAGGGGGGTAAAATCTATTTGCACTGAGTGTGTGCATCCACTGGGAATACCAACCTCTGTTGCCCACAGCATGTAGATGAGCTTGTCTTCGAGCCTGCACGTCTGTGCAGCCTGGCTTTCTTCTGGGGACGTGTTGACAACAGGCTGCTATCGTTCTGCCGTCCCTCGGGCTGGTCCCCCAAAGGAGGACGTAGGAGGAACA
Organism: Phaethon lepturus; assembly: GCF_000687285.1. Taxonomy (NCBI): domain Eukaryota; kingdom Metazoa; phylum Chordata; class Aves; order Phaethontiformes; family Phaethontidae; genus Phaethon; species Phaethon lepturus. The sequence continues at coordinate 72,727 of NW_010538885.1, forward strand.
CAGGTTTGATCTTAACACGTAGCTGGGGGTGCTGGCACCGCCTTCCTGAAGGTTTTAGGTAGAAAGCTGTATTTGCTGATTTTCCCCTTACAGGGAGATTGTGGGCTTTCTCTTGTGGTAAATCTCAGACTTCCAGTTGCTTTGAGAAAATATTTCACTCTCAATAAATTGTCTGTTGGGCTAAGACCTCTGAAGGTGTGTAAAGCATGGGATGCTTTTGGTCTATCTTGCCAGTCAAGAACTATTCCCAAATTTCATTGACATAGGAGTGTTTCCAAAGCAAATAAGCAACTCAGAGCTGTATCTTTGAATTTGCTTCTTGAATTTGTCCAGGTAAACATCCAAGCTGGACAGAAAAGAGGGGAAAGGTGCCGCATCCATATTTATTTCTGCATTTGCAGGACATTATTTATTTGTGGAGTCTCAGTAGCATCTCTGCTACTGCTCTGCTTAGTGAGTGCAAACAGATCAGGAGACATTTTGAATAATAGGTTTGAGAAGTAGTTAAGGATAATGGTCGGACTTGTAATTCAAGCTCTTTTTGCATAGGTTGCAAAGGATTGGTTGGCTTCTGGACACACTGTTAGGTGGTTCACTCTTCCTTTGTTCACATCATTGAAAAAAAGAAGATACAGATAGTAATATTATCACTCCCTTCAAAAGAGAGACAATCCCTCCAAAAGGGAGGTATTCTTGTTCTCAGGTCTTCATTTAGATAATGTGACTTCCCCTAGCTCCATGGAAGTCAATAAGGTTTTTACCAGAGCCTTGGCACTCTATAAATTAAATATTAGGAGCAGTGTTTGAAGTTTAAAGCCCTCCCTCCTCCTGCTAGCTCAGATTTTCTGCTGCTGTGCTTTTTTCTTTATGCCTGAGCACCTTGCTGACAAGTGCTAATAACAAAATGCCAAGAGAGGGTCCAGTCGGAGTTACCACACATTAAACATTCTGAACTTGTCCTTTTGCTCATAGATTGTGCATAATTAATAATTAAACGGTTTCAGTTGTAATGGGTTGACCTTCTTGAACTGTTCATTACTCACAAGGCAAAGGCATCACTCAAACTTTTTTCCTATTGCCCTTCCCCGTTCTCACTGTGTGTGCGCAATTCGGCTGGTTTTGAGAAATCAGAGGCTGATCTTGTCTTCTCCTGCAGCAGATCCCGGTTATGGGAACGTTGCTTGGATGCTTAGGGAAATAGCCAGTCTTGGGAATAAACTGCCTGGCGATGCAAGAGTCCCATGGTACCTTGACCCTTGCAACCGTTTGTGTCTTTACTGCCATTTTAGCAGCATCCCCAATACATAGGTCTTTGTGCTATTGGTTAAAAGATGCGGTATTTAATGAAAATGAAAGAACCATTTCCTAGTTTAAAATGAGTATAACTGTTCCTCACTCCTTTAAAATCTTGTTTTTCTACTTTTTTTTGCCTCTATAGTATGATTTCGGTGTGCGGGTGGGTAAAATAAGGCAGGCCGCTGGAGTGCAGCTGGACCATTCCCTGTGGTTGCATCAAATGTGGCCGTATTGCATCATGCAGGCAGCGTAGACTTGGTAGAGACGCATGTAGCTTTGCTTTATTTCCTCATATTCCCATCCGTTTGAGTCTCAGCCAAAGTCCAGGGAACTTCAGGATACAATGTAGGATGTGTTTATTTTGAGTAGTTTGGGAAATTTTTGCTTTTATACAACAATATTGCAATTGCTCAAGTTACAGAGGTAGCAGTAGCAACACTTTCTCTCATTAGAAACAGCTCTAACTACAAAATACTCTCACCTTTCTACTACTCCAGTGGTCTTGCATAGAATATCAGAAATTGAAATATTTCGGTCATTGGTTTCCCTGGGTAGATGCCATAACCGAATGGGTGCTTTCTCCTTCCAAGGTAAAATGCAGCATTTGAGGCAGCTTTTCAGTGTTCACCTTTGGAAGCAGTTGAGGGTCTGTGCTTTCCTGGTTCAGTTAAAACCAAAACCTGCCTCCTTCTCCCCTATATTCCCTACGCTGGAAATTAAAAGCTGGCTCATGCGCACAGGAGCGAGATTAAAGTTTTTATCCGCATTGATCTGTTTGTCCTCAAACACCTTTCCCAGCAAGTATTTTCTTGAGATTGATGCGCTCTCCCAAAAGGCTTGCGCTTTGTCAGGCAAATAGCCGCTAAATTTGTGGGGCGCCCAGTCTAAAATCCTTGGGAAGACTGTGTTAAAGCATCGAGTTTCCATACTGAGATCCACTTGTCTTCATCTCCACCCACACACACAATCTCCTCATGAGCTCCTGAGAGCAAACCCACCGAGGCATGGCCATGACAGAGAGGTCTGTAGAGAAGAGAGTAGCCTTGGATGGGGATGAAATATCTGCATTGTACAGAAAGATGTGCCAAAAAAAAAAATAGCATTTAACATTTACTTTCACCCAGGTGAAATTTTCTTGCGTGCTTGCGCAGGAGCACCTTGTCTTCTGGCTGCGCTGCGGTGCAGGAGCCGCATGGTCAAGGCGTTGATACTGATGGAGCAACTTCTTCCCTTGCCTGCATGAGCCCTGATGCTGGCTTAGCTTGGACGGCCACAGTGAAGCGCTGGTGGCTTCAGAGCAGTCCGTCACCTTCTCCTCCCCTCCCATAACGAAGTTTCACTCTCTTACGGGTCCGTCATCTCTTGGTGATTGCAGAAATGATCGCCTACCGAATTAGTGCGAAGTGCCGTTCGCCTGCCCCGTTCCCCAGCACGGACTGATCGGAGCTGGCAGCCCCGCTTACGTTTTACTTAAAATAAAGAGCGGAGCGGGGGGGTTGCTGGGCAGAGTCAGGTCCCTGGGGAGCGGGCGCCGGTCGCTTCGCCCGGTAGTGTTTTGAATGATCTGTAATGTGTGCCCGGAGCATTTCCTACCTGCCCCACCGGGGAAAGCTGCGCTTGCCGCTTCGGGCACAAGGAAGGCTGGATGAGGGAAAACGATGGGGAGAGGCAAAACCTGCTGGGCTCCACGCCGTGTGAGCAAGCCTGACACTTTGCTCTGCATTTTCTGGATTAATATGAATAATTTTCATGCGCAGTTCTTTGAAGTGGAGAAAGTTTAATTGCACTGCTTATTTCCTTGTGTTCCTTCCACTCTCCAGTGGAAACCTTCCTATATTGATGTCATTTATAAGTTTGGAAACAATAACCTCTCCCTCACCCGGTCTAAGTTCAAAGAGAATTTGGGCATGTTATATCAAACACTCCTTGTATTTAATAGAAGTCTTTGAAAATTGTAAAGCAATTTTGGCTTCTCCTTTTACTCTTCAGTTACTTTTGATTTAATTGTATTTTCCAGCAGTTTCCAATTGTTTGAATTGGAAACAAAGCCTTAATAAGAGTTCTAGTTAATTTTCTGTCTTGTAATTACCGATCTCATTTTTCTGATAATTGGCCACAGCAATTATATGTATATTTACTAATCACATAGGAGGCTCTGCAGTTGTGTCTATCTGCCACCATTGATAATGGCACACACATTGCAGAGGTGCTTTTATCATCTTCTTTTTTCCACTACATCAAAGCTATTTCCTCGCGTTCTCAATAATGAATACATGCATGCATTTGACACAGTTGTGTGCTAGAGAAATTGTTTGGCTCCCACCAAATGCTGCACGCTCTGAGTTTCTTGCCTGCAGCGCTGGAAGGTTGTATGTAATGATATATTGCTCATCCAAATGGCCAAAGCACTCCAAAGCACAGTGAGATTAAAATAAGTCATTCCTTTGTTAATTTAAATAGGTGCATGTATCATACTTTGCAGGGTACTTTGTGTAGGGATGTCAGGGAGGAAAAAAGCCGCCGAAAGGTATTTTTAATAGCAAATGAGAATAGATGAGAATGGAGTCATTTGCAGCTGCCTGTTTTATGTGGCTCTCTTGTTCCAACTGTAGGTCTAATGAGATGACACTGTTAAAGTACTCTGCAGTGTAATTTCATTACATCCTGAGCTGTTACACTATAAACACAGTGGAGCTCTCTGTCATTCTTGGAAAAACTCCTAAATTCGTAAAGCCCTTCTTTGCAAATGGTGATGTTGTTTGTTCCCTGTTTGTAATTTTTTTTTTCCTTGCGCTGTTAATTTTTTTTTTATTTTTTGTATTCTTTCATAAATACCGGGTGGTTGTTTTCTACCGCTAGACTGGTAAATCCTGCATGTTTTCCTCTTAAAAATTCTTTTGCCTTTTAAATCTAGAACAGCAGCATATGAGGACAGCCTCTAAAATGAATAAGTGTAAATAAACATGAGTGTAAATAAATAGCAAATGCAGTGAAAGAAACAAAGGTCAACACAAGAATAATTTCACAGCTCTTTGTTAATTACAAGACCATTTGTGTGTTACTTAAATAATCATTAATTTCTCATTTACACTTTCCCTA